>NW_027189166.1:1146337-1236628 GCF_040958095.1 Procambarus clarkii
GTGAGAGAGTGTGGTGGCGGTGCAATAGTGAGAGTGTGTGGTGGCGGTGCAATAGTGAGAGTGTGTGGCGGTGGTGCAATAGTGAGAGAGTGTGATAACGGTGCAATAGTGAGAGTGTGTGGTGGCGGTGCAATAGTGGGAGAGTGTGGTGGCGGTGCAATAGTGAGAGTGTGTGGTGGCGGTGCAATAGTGAGAGAGTGTGGTGGCGGTGCAATAGTGAGAGTGTGGTGGCGGTGCAATAGTGAGAGTGTGTGTTGGCGGTGCAATAGTGAGAGTGTGTGGTGGAGGTGCAATAGTGAGAGTGTGTGGTGGAGGTGCAATAGTGAGAGAGTGTGTGGCAGTGGTGCAATAGTGAGAGAGTGTGGTGGCGGTGCAATAGTGAGAGAGTGTGGTGGCGGTGCAATAGTGAGAGTGTGTGGTGGCGGTGCAATAGTGAGAGTGTGTGGTGGCGGTGCAATAGTGAGAGTGTGTGGTGGCGGTGCAATAGTGAGAGTGTGTGGTGGCGGTGCAATAGTGAGAGTGTGTGGTGGTGGGGGTGCAATAGTGAGAGTGTGGTGGCAGTGCAATAGTGAGAGTGTGGCGGTGGTGCAATAGTGAGAGAGTGTGGTGGCGGTGCAATAGTGAGAGTGTGTGGTGGCGGTGCAATAGTGAGAGTGTGTGGCGGCGGTGCAATAGTGAGAGTGTGGTGGCGGTGCAATAGTGAAAGTGTGTGGTGGCGGTGCAATAGTGAGAGTGTGTGGCGGCGGTGCAATAGTGAGAGTGTGGCGGCGGTGCAATAGTGAGAGTGTGGTGGCGGTGCAATAGTGAGAGTGTGTGGTGGCGGTGCAATAGTGAGAGTGTGTGGTGGCGGTGCAATAGTGAGAGTGTGGTGGTGATGCAATAGTGAGTGTGTGGTGGCGGTGCAATTGTGAGAGAGTGTGGTGGCGGTGCAATAGTGAGAGTGAGCTGGCGGTGCAATAGTGAGAGTGTATGGTGGCGGTGCAATAGTGAGAGTTTGTGGCCGTGGTGCAATAGTGAGAGAGTGTGGTGGCGGTGCAATAGTAAGAGTGTGGTGGCGGTGCAATAGTGAGAGTGTGTGGTGGCGGTGCAATAGTGAGAGAGTGTGGTGGCGGTGCAATAGTGAGAGTGTGTGGTGGCGGTGCAATAGTGAGAGTGTGTGGCGGTGGTGCAATAGTGAGAGAGTGTGATAACGGTGCAATAGTGAGAGTGTGTGGTGGCGGTGCAATAGTGGGAGAGTGTGGTGGCGATGCAATAGTGAGAGTGTGTGGTGGCGGTGCAATAGTGAGAGAGTGTGGTGGCGGTGCAATAGTGAGAGTGTGGTGGCGGTGCAATAGTGAGAGTGTGTGTTGGCGGTGCAATAGTGAGAGTGTGTGGTGGAGGTGCAATAGTGAGAGTGTGTGGTGGAGGTGCAATAGTGAGAGAGTGTGTGGCAGTGGTGCAATAGTGAGAGAGTGTGGTGGCGGTGCAATAGTGAGAGAGTGTGGTGGCGGTGCAATAGTGAGAGTGTGTGGTGGCGGTGCAATAGTGAGAGTGTGTGGTGGCGGTGCAATAGTGAGAGTGTGTGGTGGCGGTGCAATAGTGAGAGTGTGTGGTGGCGGTGCAATAGTGAGAGTGTGTGGTGGTGGGGGTGCAATAGTGAGAGTGTGGTGGCGGTGGTGCAATAGTGAGTGTGTGGTGGTGGTGCAATAGTGAGAGTGTGGTGGCGGTGCAATAGTGAGAGTGGGTGGTGGCGGTGCAATAGTGAGAGAGTGTGGTGGCGGTGCAATAGTGAGAGTGTGTGGTGGTGGTGCAATAGTGAGAGTGTGTGGTGGTGGTGCAATAGTGAGAGTGTGGCGGCGGTGCAATAGTGAGAGTGTGGTGGCGGTGCAATAGTGAGAGTCTGTGTTGGCGGTGCAATAGTGAGAGTGTGTGGTGGCGGTGCAATAGTGAGAGTGTGGTGGTGATGCAATAGTGAGTGTGTGGTGGCGGTGCAATAGTGAGAGAGTGTGGTGGCAGTGCAATAGTGAGAGTGTGTGGTGGCGGTGCAATAGTGAGAGAGTGTGGTGGCGGTGCAATAGTGAGAGTGTGTGGTGGCGGTGCAATAGTGAGAGTGTGTGGTGGCGATGCAATAGTGAGAGTGTGTGGTGGCGGTGCAATAGTGAGAGTGTGTGGTGGCGGTGCAATTGTGAGAGAGTGTGTGGCGGTGGTGCAATAGTGAGAGAGTGTGGTGGCGGTGCAATAGTGAGAGAGTGTGGTGGCAGTGCAATAGTGAGAGTGTGTGGTGGCGGTGCAATATTGAGAGAGTGTGGTGGCGGTGCAATAGTGAGAGTGTGTGGTGGCGGTGCAATAGTGAGAGTGTGTGGTGGTGGTGCAATAGTGAGAGTGTGTGGCGGTGCAATAGTGAGAGTGTGATGGCGGTGCAATAGTGAGAGTGTGGTGGCGGTGCAATAGTGAGAGTGTGTGGTGGTGGTGCAATAGTGAGAGTGTATGGTGGCGGTGCAATAGTGAGAGAGTGTGGTGGCGGTGCAACAGTGAGAGTGTGGTGGCGGTGCAATAGTGAGAGTGTGTGGTGGCGGTGCAAAATTGAGAGTGTGTGGCGGCAGTGCAATAGTGAGAGTGTATGGTGGCGGTGCAATAGTGAGAGTGTGTGGTGGCGATGCAATAGTGAGAGAGTGTGGTGGCGGTGGTGCAATAGTGAGTGTGTGGTGGTGGTGCAATAGTGAGAGTGTGGTGGCGGTGCAATAGTGAGAGTGGGTGGTGGCGGTGCAATAGTGAGAGAGTGTGGTGGCGGTGCAATAGTGAGAGTGTGTGGTGGTGGTGCAATAGTGAGAGTGTGTGGTGGTGGTGCAATAGTGAGAGTGTGGCGGCGGTGCAATAGTGAGAGTGTGGTGGCGGTGCAATAGTGAGAGTGTGTGGTGGCGGTGCAATAGTGAGAGTGTGTGGTGGCGGTGCAATAGTGAGAGTGTGGTGGTGATGCAATAGTGAGTGTGTGGTGGCGGTGCAATAGTGAGAGAGTGTGGTGGCGGTGCAATAGTGAGAGTGAGCTGGCGGTGCAATAGTGAGAGTGTATGGTGGCGGTGCAATAGTGAGAGTTTGTGGCCGTGGTGCAATAGTGAGAGAGTGTGGTGGCGGTGCAATAGTAAGAGTGTGGTGGCGGTGCAATAGTGAGAGTGTGTGGTGGCGGTGCAATAGTGAGAGAGTGTGGTGGCGGTGCAATAGTGAGAGTGTGTGGTGGCGGTGCAATAGTGAGAGTGTGTGGCGGTGGTGCAATAGTGAGAGAGTGTGATAACGGTGCAATAGTGAGAGTGTGTGGTGGCGGTGCAATAGTGGGAGAGTGTGGTGGCGATGCAATAGTGAGAGTGTGTGGTGGCGGTGCAATAGTGAGAGAGTGTGGTGGCGGTGCAATAGTGAGAGTGTGGTGGCGGTGCAATAGTGAGAGTGTGTGTTGGCGGTGCAATAGTAAGAAGTGTGTGGTGGAGGTGCAATAGTGAGAGTGTGTGGTGGAGGTGCAATAGTGAGAGAGTGTGTGGCAGTGGTGCAATAGTGAGAGAGTGTGGTGGCGGTGCAATAGTGAGAGAGTGTGGTGGCGGTGCAATAGTGAGAGTGTGTGGTGGCGGTGCAATAGTGAGAGTGTGTGGTGGCGGTGCAATAGTGAGAGTGTGTGGTGGCGGTGCAATAGTGAGAGTGTGTGGTGGCGGTGCAATAGTGAGAGTGTGTGGTGGTGGGGGTGCAATAGTGAGAGTGTGGTGGCGGTGGTGCAATAGTGAGTGTGTGGTGGTGGTGCAATAGTGAGAGTGTGGTGGCGGTGCAATAGTGAGAGTGGGTGGTGGCGGTGCAATAGTGAGAGAGTGTGGTGGCGGTGCAATAGTGAGAGTGTGTGGTGGTGGTGCAATAGTGAGAGTGTGTGGTGGTGGTGCAATAGTGAGAGTGTGGCGGCGGTGCAATAGTGAGAGTGTGGTGGCGGTGCAATAGTGAGAGTGTGTGGTGGCGGTGCAATAGTGAGAGTGTGTGGTGGCGGTGCAATAGTGAGAGTGTGGTGGTGATGCAATAGTGAGTGTGTGGTGGCGGTGCAATAGTGAGAGAGTGTGGTGGCGGTGCAATAGTGAGAGTGAGCTGGCGGTGCAATAGTGATAGTGTATGGTGGCGGTGCAATAGTGAGAGTTTGTGGCCGTGGTGCAATAGTGAGAGAGTGTGGTGGTGGAGCAATAGTAAGAGTGTGGTGGCGGTGCAATATTGAGAGTGTGTGGTGGCGGTGCAATAGTGAGAGAGTGTGGTGGCGGTGCAATAGTGAGAGTGTGTGGTGGCGGTGCAATAGTGAGAGTGTGTGGCGGTGGTGCAATAGTGAGAGAGTGTGATAACGGTGCAATAGTGAGAGTGTGTGGTGGCGGTGCAATAGTGGGAGAGTGTGGTGGCGGTGCAATAGTGAGAGTGTGTGGTGGCGGTGCAATAGTGAGAGAGTGTGGTGGCGGTGCAATAGTGAGAGTGTGGTGGCGGTGCAATAGTGAGAGTGTGTGTTGGCGGTGCAATAGTGAGAGTGTGTGGTGGAGGTGCAATAGTGAGAGTGTGTGGTGGAGGTGCAATAGTGAGAGAGTGTGTGGCAGTGGTGCAATAGTGAGAGAGTGTGGTGGCGGTGCAATAGTGAGAGAGTGTGGTGGCGGTGCAATAGTGAGAGTGTGTGGTGGCGGTGCAATAGTGAGAGTGTGTGGTGGCGGTGCAATAGTGAGAGTGTGTGGTGGCGGTGCAATAGTGAGAGTGTGTGGTGGCGGTGCAATAGTGAGAGTGTGTGGTGGTGGGGGTGCAATAGTGAGAGTGTGGTGGCAGTGCAATAGTGAGAGTGTGGCGGTGGTGCAATAGTGAGAGAGTGTGGTGGCGGTGCAATAGTGAGAGTGTGTGGTGGCGGTGCAATAGTGAGAGTGTGTGGCGGCGGTGCAATAGTGAGAGTGTGGTGGCGGTGCAATAGTGAAAGTGTGTGGTGGCGGTGCAATAGTGAGAGTGTGTGGCGGCGGTGCAATAGTGAGAGTGTGGCGGCGGTGCAATAGTGAGAGTGTGGTGGCGGTGCAATAGTGAGAGTGTGTGGTGGCGGTGCAATAGTGAGAGTGTGTGGTGGCGGTGCAATAGTGAGAGTGTGGTGGTGATGCAATAGTGAGTGTGTGGTGGCGGTGCAATTGTGAGAGAGTGTGGTGGCGGTGCAATAGTGAGAGTGAGCTGGCGGTGCAATAGTGAGAGTGTATGGTGGCGGTGCAATAGTGAGAGTTTGTGGCCGTGGTGCAATAGTGAGAGAGTGTGGTGGCGGTGCAATAGTAAGAGTGTGGTGGCGGTGCAATAGTGAGAGTTTGTGGTGGCGGTGCAATAGTGAGAGAGTGTGGTGGCGGTGCAATAGTGAGAGTGTGTGGTGGCGGTGCAATAGTGAGAGTGTGTGGCGGTGGTGCAATAGTGAGAGAGTGTGATAACGGTGCAATAGTGAGAGTGTGTGGTGGCGGTGCAATAGTGGGAGAGTGTGGTGGCGATGCAATAGTGAGAGTGTGTGGTGGCGGTGCAATAGTGAGAGAGTGTGGTGGCGGTGCAATAGTGAGAGTGTGGTGGCGGTGCAATAGTGAGAGTGTGTGTTGGCGGTGCAATAGTGAGAGTGTGTGGTGGAGGTGCAATAGTGAGAGTGTGTGGTGGAGGTGCAATAGTGAGAGAGTGTGTGGCAGTGGTGCAATAGTGAGAGAGTGTGGTGGCGGTGCAATAGTGAGAGAGTGTGGTGGCGGTGCAATAGTGAGAGTGTGTGGTGGCGGTGCAATAGTGAGAGTGTGTGGTGGCGGTGCAATAGTGAGAGTGTGTGGTGGCGGTGCAATAGTGAGAGTGTGTGGTGGCGGTGCAATAGTGAGAGTGTGTGGTGGTGGGGGTGCAATAGTGAGAGTGTGGTGGCGGTGGTGCAATAGTGAGTGTGTGGTGGTGGTGCAATAGTGAGAGTGTGGTGGCGGTGCAATAGTGAGAGTGGGTGGTGGCGGTGCAATAGTGAGAGAGTGTGGTGGCGGTGCAATAGTGAGAGTGTGTGGTGGTGGTGCAATAGTGAGAGTGTGTGGTGGTGGTGCAATAGTGAGAGTGTGGCGGCGGTGCAATAGTGAGAGTGTGGTGGCGGTGCAATAGTGAAAGTCTGTGTTGGCGGTGCAATAGTGAGAGTGTGTGGTGGCGGTGCAATAGTGAGAGTGTGGTGGTGATGCAATAGTGAGTGTGTGGTGGCGGTGCAATAGTGAGAGAGTGTGGTGGCGGTGCAATAGTGAGAGTGAGCTGGCGGTGCAATAGTGATAGTGTATGGTGGCGGTGCAATAGTGAGAGTTTGTGGCCGTGGTGCAATAGTGAGAGAGTGTGGTGGCGGTGCAATAGTAAGAGTGTGGTGGCGGTGCAATAGTGAGAGTGTGTGGTGGCGGTGCAATAGTGAGAGAGTGTGGTGGCGGTGCAATAGTGAGAGTGTGTGGTGGCGGTGCAATAGTGAGAGTGTGTGGCGGTGGTGCAATAGTGAGAGAGTGTGATAACGGTGCAATAGTGAGAGTGTGTGGTGGCGGTGCAATAGTGGGAGAGTGTGGTGGCGGTGCAATAGTGAGAGTGTGTGGTGGCGGTGCAATAGTGAGAGAGTGTGGTGGCGGTGCAATAGTGAGAGTGTGGTGGCGGTGCAATAGTGAGAGTGTGTGTTGGCGGTGCAATAGTGAGAGTGTGTGGTGGAGGTGCAATAGTGAGAGTGTGTGGTGGAGGTGCAATAGTGAGAGAGTGTGTGGCAGTGGTGCAATAGTGAGAGAGTGTGGTGGCGGTGCAATAGTGAGAGAGTGTGGTGGCGGTGCAATAGTGAGAGTGTGTGGTGGCGGTGCAATAGTGAGAGTGTGTGGTGGCGGTGCAATAGTGAGAGTGTGTGGTGGCGGTGCAATAGTGAGAGTGTGTGGTGGCGGTGCAATAGTGAGAGTGTGTGGTGGTGGGGGTGCAATAGTGAGAGTGTGGTGGCAGTGCAATAGTGAGAGTGTGGCGGTGGTGCAATAGTGAGAGAGTGTGGTGGCGGTGCAATAGTGAGAGTGTGTGGTGGCGGTGCAATAGTGAGAGTGTGTGGCGGCGGTGCAATAGTGAGAGTGTGGTGGCGGTGCAATAGTGAGAGTGTGTGGTGGCGGTGCAATAGTGAGAGTGTGTGGCGGCGGTGCAATAGTGAGAGAGTGTGGCGGCGGTGCAATAGTGAGAGTGTGTGGTGGCGGTGCAATAGTGAGAGTGTGTGGTGGCAGTGCAAAAGTGAGAGTGTGTGGCGGCGGTGCAATAGTGAGAGTGTGTGGTGGCGGTGCAAAAGTGAGAGTGTGTGGCGGTGGTGCAATAGTGAGAGTGTGGTGGCGGTGCAATAGTGAGAGTGTGTGGTGGCGGTGCAATAGTGGGAGAGTGTGGTGGCGGTGCAATAGTGAGAGTGTGTGGTGGCGGTACAATAGTGAGAGAGTGTTGTGGCGGAGCAATAGTGAGAGTGTGGTGGCGGTGCAATAGTGAGAGTGTGTGGTGGCGGTGCAATAGTGAGAGTGTGTGGTGGTGGTGCAATAGTGAGAGTGTGTGCCGGTGCAATAGTGAGAGTGTGGTGGCGGTGCAATAGTGAGAGTGTGTGGTGGTGGTGCAATAGTGAGAGTGTGTGGTGGCGGTGCAATAGTGAGAGTGTGTGGTGGCGGTGTAATGACCCTAATTGTAATAACTCGCCTTGTATCTATCTCGACCGCGCACTCCGCTACTACCACTGAGCTAACCGTGCAATCTCCGCTCTTTCTATGGTAATAACAGATGCCATACCGATCATATAAGATGTTAACACTCGGGCCGTCATACGAAGACGTAAACCAGTACACAGAGGAAGGAGAGAGAGAGAGAGGAAGAGGGAGGCAGAGCGAGAGGAGAGAGAGAGGAGAGAGCGAGAACGAGAGCAAGGGAGGGAGAACGAGAGCGAGTGAGGGCGAGACACTAGTGAGGGAGAGTGAGACAGAAAGATAGAGGTAATCGTAGTCACAGCCTATCGTATGAGTTACCGAGTGACGCTGCCACCACCCTGAGTTACCGGACAGGGGACCGGAGTGAGAGTCGTAGGTCTTGCAGATGGAATAACCTACCAGGACAGGTGTAGGGAACAATTGAACGGTACAAGGATCCTGGCCTGACACTCGAATAATCCTGACCACTTGGGAACTATGGTGTACACAAGAATAAGGCGGGACACACCCAATACAAACACCTCAACACGGAAGACGAACGGGGGGAGGAGTACTGAATAATTAAGAGCACTAGGTCACTTGGGCAAAGGGGACGGTAGGCCCAATATCACTAAAGCAAGGAACCATTAATACACATTGAATAACACTTAATATCTGACTTTATTAGAAATAATTAAATAAGACACTCCCTAACTGTATTCTCTACTAGAGGCCAAGGGTACTGAATGAGGTGCTTTAGTACAAGAGAGCCGTACTTACTCGTATGTTGTTCCACAGTTTTCCTGGAGATGATGTTCCTTCCCCGAGTCCACACACACCTCCCTACTGGGCTGCGCCCACTGTACTAACTCTCCCCTGATCTGCTGCTCCTCAGCTGAACATGAGGGTTTTGCATTTGTTGTTTAGGGGTTAATCCCTGAAGATTACCATGACGGCATCAATTCTGACCTCTTTGTGATTCGATGACCGTTGACCTGACTCTATGGCTAACTTGTACAGAGGTGTAACTTTTACATTGTCTGCCGCCGCCTGTCTGGCGCCTGTGGGTTGTTCATCCTCCACATGGCCTGTTCATGCTGTTATGATGTTCATGTACTATGTACTGCTCTCTTGTTACATATCCCCCAATGTCCCGGTTTAAGAAAAACCGTGGGCGAGGAACTCGAACATGGCTTTTCTTATCCCAGACCACAAAGGAACTAGCACATGCCTCGAAAAAAAAATAGCTACCCTATCTAAATATACACATCTCACAGTCGAGAAATATTTATAAAAACTCTCAACAATAACAGTTACCATGGTAACTCAAAATCCAGGCTGACCACACCTGCATGGCAGCCCATCTAACCTCTTAGATGACAAATCAACATTAATTTGAGAAACAAAAATTAACACAATTTATGACAAACAATTAAATTTATACTGGAACCATCTTTCCGCTGGTTCCCCAGTTCACCAGAGTCTACACAAAAATTGTCATTCATAACATTTTCTCTGTAACGGTGAACTCCAAGTTTTCTGAACTTAAAAAAAAATTACATATATATTGTATATACAAATTAACAAAGTCTTTATTCCCGACGAGTCCGTTGTCCCGATGTTGTTGACTCGCCCATTGCTGTATTCTTGCTGTAGTTCTGCCACGATGCGTCGTGTTCTTCACCAACGATGTTCTTCAGCTGGCCTCAGTTGTTGTGAGAAGAGATCCACTCCCCTCCTGACTAGAGTCTTCCACTGATCTAGTCCACAATCCGCAGTACATCCGCGCTGCTGGTCCCTACTTCCGGGTCGTCGACGAGGCGATGACGTCGGTGTTGACAGCGATGATTGACTTGCTGTCCGGTCACAGGGGGAACTCTGGCGTACCTGGGTTCCATCCTCTTGTAAGATGTTGTCGCCTGCTGAACGTCTGCTGGCGATGTTCTGCCTGCCGCATACATGTTGCCTTCCTGGGAGTACTGAGACGTTGACACCAGACGAGGTCTTGCTTGATGAGTGAACAGCTCCAGTTCGTTGAGGCGGGGTGGGCGTGGCGGCAGAACCCTCGGGTTCCGGCTCCAGCTCTTGGGTTCCATCCACTTACAGGTGTTTCTTCTGCTACGTCGTACTAGGCCTTTACGACTTTCTTCGTTATCCCATCATGCACATGATTGTAGGCCCAAGATGCAAATCGTGCATCCGCGTTGGCGTATCATGCACACTCTAGAGGGAACGTGCTGTTCTTACGTAGCCACCAAGTTTCACATCTTGTTTCTCGGCGCATCAGAAACCTCAGGAGTGGGCAAGACCTTGTGTAATCCCGCAACCGTTGCCCAATCCACTCCGTTGTTCTTGGCTGTTCATTTCCGGTCACCGGTGTTCTTTATAGCAAGACAGGTGACCTCATTAATGTCTCGTCTGATATGTTGAATCAGTCCTCCAGATGACAGCTAGTGTTGGCAGTTCCATAACCTCATTAAGTGATGAGGTGTTGGCTGTGACCTTGACTTGTAGCCGCCCCCACCATGGCAGGTACCACTAACAAGGGTGGGGGGAGAGGGATGGAGGGGGTGATGTAGTGTGACCCGTCCTGTCCCTCGGGAACTAAACCTGGTTCCCGCCAGACAATAGCGGTGACATGCTACTCTGGCCTCAGTTGTAGAGATGGGATATGGCCGACAGTGTGGAAATGTGAGCAGACCTGGGAAAAGAAACATTCATAACTCATGTCTGGTGGAGACCTGGATCTGCACTGGAGGTTTTAAGAAAGATAACTCCTCCAGGGTAGGTAAAGGTACGTCACTCTTGACTAAGCACCTACAGTACAATTCTTTGCCTCTACCTATAACTCAGATGACAGCTTAACTCAGTTACTGTGCGCTCATGTGCGCGCGATATCTGGTGACCATAGGGTGACCAGGCCTAACTTGGCTACTAAGTAAGGATGATAGGATGTCATCATCCTCCTCTGATTGAGCATCAGGAATAACCATTCCCTCCACTCTCTCGGGAATTGGAATTGCTGAAGGTAATTCCAGTTCTTCCCTTGCTACATAAAGTTTCAATTTATTTATATGGATGGTTCTTTCAACCTGGTCTTCAAATATACCCTTGATTATGAAATTTACTGGGCCTAGTTTCTTAATAACTCTATAAGGGCCTCGCCATCTAGCTGCTAACTTCCTACTCTGATTGGCGGGCGCTGACTCATTCAACCGCATCACTAGGCTTCCCTCTTTCACTCTTAATGGTTGTACCTGCTTATCATAATAATGGGCATACCGTGTCCTTGCTTTCTTTGATGCTTCAGCTGCTATCCTCCATGCATTCTTCATCTTGGTGAGGATTTCTGAAGGATAATCCTCTCCATAACTAATAGTATGTCTGTTAAGCAGACCTGACGCAAAATTACACGAGTGTCCAGTAAACAGCAAGAGTGGTTGAGTATTTATTGACTGGTGCACTGCGGTGTTTAGTGCAAACTGAACAAAGGGCAACTGTTCATCCCAAGTGGCCGGGTCATTCTCTGCTAAAATGGCAAGCATATCCTTCACCGTTCTATTAGTTCGTTCCACCATGCCGTTCGTCTGGGGATGGTATGCTGTTGTTAGCGCTGTTGTTGTCTCTAAGAGTTTACATACTTCCTGAAATAAGCTACCAATAAACTCCTGTACCCTGTCAGATACTAGAACTTTCGGCGGACCGAACACAGTAACAAACCTTGCTAAAAATGCCTCTGCCACTGTTTGGGGGTCTTTCCTGGGAAGGGCTACTAGAGTGGTATACCTGGACAGATGGTCCACTAGAACTAGCGCATATCTGTTGCCTGAATTGCTACTATGTAAATCAATTAAATCAGCCCCCACCCGATCCAAGGGTTCTGCTATCTCTGAGAATTCCTGGAGTGGGGCTTGTACTTTAGGAGTACCTTTGCGTCGTTGACAGTTCCCACATGACCTGACGTACTTAATTACATGTGATAATAACCCTGGGAAATAAAATAATGACTTGGCCTTTGTGTAAGTTTTGTACACTCCCGGGTGACCTGCAATCTTTGACGCATGCGCAAGTTTTAATGCTGAAGGCTTTAATGCGTCAGGGATAACTAGCTGAAACAACGCCCTGTCTTTCTGGGCATTTACATGATACAACACTCCTTCTTTGAGTGCAAAGTCATTTAAAGAGGTACTTTGTTTTCTCGAAGGATATTTCCCACCTTCCAGATGTTCAATAATTTCCTTCCATCGCTGTTCCTTCATCTGAAGTTCTCTCATTTTATCGCTCGCAATCGTTTCAATGTTTACATTCATATTGACGGTGGCAATGTTCCTACTTAACGCATCAGGAACAACATGAGATGGACCAGGCTTATACAATATCTGAAACGAGTGTGCTGACAGTTCGTGACCCCACCTTGTCATTCTCGGGCAACGTGTCTTTTTCTTAAAAATGTGGGTCAATGCTCGATGATCAGTATAAATTACGAAGTGGCGCTGAAACAAATAAGGCTCAAAATACCTTACACTCTCTACTACAGCTAAAGCTTCCTTGTCAGTGGCTGAGTACCTTACTTCCGGTCCTTTCACTTTCCTACTAAAGTAAGCTACCGGGTGCGGGTTGTTCTCCGAGTCACGCTGAATTAAACAGCCACCTATGGCAATGCCGCTTGCATCAGTGTGGACTTCCCAATCTTTCTCAAAGTTAGGAATTGCTAAAACTGGAGTAGTACTCAATTGTAATTTTAACTTCTCAAAAGCCTCATCATGCTCTCGGGTCCATACAAACTTAACATTTTTCTTAGTGAGATTCGTCAGTGAAGCTGACGTTCTCGCAAAACCTTCTATGTGTCGACGGAAATACCCAGCTGCACCCAGAAATCTTCTCACGTCCTTTGCTGTCTTTGGTGTTGGCATTTCAGCAATAGCGCGACAAGAGTCCGGGTCAGGGCGCATTCCATCTGTGCTTACCTGAAAACCCAGAAACTTGAATTTCTGAGCCGCCAGGGTACACTTTTGGGCGTTCAATTTGAACCCCGCCTTGTTCAACAGCGACAAAGTCTCTGTCAAATCATGGAGGTGTTCGTCAAAAGTTCTAGAGTACACTACAACATCATCAAGGTACGCCAATGAGTGCCTACCGAGAACAGGACTTAGAATATAATTTATCGCCCTCTGAAAAGATGAAGGAGCTGTTTTTAATCCAAATGGCATACGCTTGAAATGGTAAGTCCTAACACCATCCGAAAATGCTGTTTTTTCTCTGTCTTGCTTTGCAATTGGTATGGCCCAATACGCTGACTTTGCGTCAAGTGTCGAGAAGTACTTAGCTGTGCCAAACTGGTCTATGATTTCCTGAATGAGAGGCAGAGGATAAGCGTCCGCTGTTGTCACTTCGTTCACTTTACGGTAATCTACACAGAACCTGTAACTACCATCAGGTTTGCGTACCAGCACTACTGGGGAAAGCCATGGTGACGTGCTCTCTTCTATAACGCCCTGTCTCACCATCTTTCTACACTCATCTCTAATAAGTTGTTTCGCCTGCTCTGGGAGTCTCCATTGACGTGTTTGGACCGGAGGATTATCACCTGTTGGAATGGTGTGTTCGACTTGAGGCAGGTAGCCTATTTCCTCATCCTCGGTCGCAAATAACCTAGGAAATTTACGGAGGACTTCCCGTACCTGTTTACGTTCAGCAGGTGACATATGAGTGAAATCTAGAGCAGTTATTAATTTGTCCACCATTTCCTTATCTTGAGGAGATAACGGGGTTTCTTTACCGATCTTACTGTGTGACTCCTCGTCTCTTACGTTCAATGCGCTACATTGCGCTGTTACAGTCGATGTTTGTGTGGTATCTGACTCTATTATTTCTTTTAAATTTACCACAATTCCTTGTGTCAGACTATCGCCTACCCTAAAGCGATAAGGTTTGTGAGAGAGGTTGACCACTGGTATTATCGCACCTTTGTCATGTACAGATACCAGAGTATATGGTATCATCAACTTATCAATTCTGCCTGCTACCTGAAGGGTACTTCCGGGTTGAATATTTCTTCCTACGGCGACTTTAATAAACTTAAATGACCGTGGTGGACATACTTGTCTGTGTACAGCATGTAGTCTACATGTTTTCTTGTCAGGGTCTTGAAGAGACTTGAACAATTGTTTAGGAAGGTTTACATATTTAGGTGCTCGTTGAATTGAAGCAATTATGGGAGGGTGACCAGTTAACTTTACTGGGAAAGACACAGATCCCAACTGTAGCCTACTGTGTCTTGCTCCCTTCTCCGATGTCAAAGAATATGTAAATCGTTTAAAAAAATCCAAGCCTAACAATATATCACCAGGGAATGTTACATTATCCACCACAGTACACTCATGGATACAAGGTTTATCTTTTTCAATGTTAAAAGTTAAAATACATTTTCCCAGAACGTCAAAGTGTTGACCATTGACAGCTGTTAATTGTGCACCCCCTTCCTTAAGGCGCACCTGACTGAAGGTCCTAAATGAGTCCATCTTAATGATGGTTACCTGACTACCAGTGTCCAGGAATGCAGTCAACCTCTTCCCGCACACCCTCACTTCAAAAGTGGGCCGCCCTTCCTCCTTAGGGGCCTTATCTCATAATTCCTCCTTACTATTGGGGCAGTCATCTCGTTTGTGGCCTCGTCCGCCACAACTCCAACACCTGGGGTCATAGGTGTAGTACCAGTGAGGAGGCGGGCCAGCTCTATGGTGCCCTCCCCTCTGGTTGCTGTGAGAGTTACCTACACTCTCCTTAACACGATGCGAATTGTTCGTATCTACCGCTTGGACATAAGAGGATTGTCTGGTGTCAGTTGTATACTTACACTGCCCCTGAATATTCTGTAAGTCCGTAGCGTACTCTATTAAACTGTAGTAATCCATCGTTACACTTGCAGCTGAAACGTGAGCTCCAAGTGTCCCGGGGATTGACATACACAACAGTTGTTTAGCCTTCTGACTAATTCTCAGGTCATCGTATCCTAATTCATGCCTCAAGTCACGCACTCTACGCAATATGCCAGTTCCAAAGTCTTTGAGAGTTTCGTTTGGGCCTCGTTTTAAACTAGCAAAATACCTATTAGCTGTTTCCTCTGTTATTTTCTCTTTATATCGTCTCTTAATTGCTGACACAAACTCTGGCCATGTTTGCAAATACTGAAACTCTTGGTCCTGCATTATTGAACCATTAGGGTCTATACACGCTCCCGCTGCTAAATTAATTTTCACCCAGTCATCCTGGGCAGCTGACAAACATGAACCTACTTGCCCTAGCCAGTCGTCTATTTTCCGGTTACGTTCCACTATGTTTGTTGGTAACTCTTTGCAAATTAGTTTGGGTAACACTGGTCTAGGCAATGAGAATGATGAAAATGGGGGCTGACGCATACCATGAGACGCAGGGGGCATGGAGTGTAGATGTTGGCCATGGTTAGGGAAGGGCTGGTAATGGGTAGGGAAGTGTTGGTGTAAGGTAGGGTTATAGTGATGGTCAGGTGGGGGGGAGGGTTGGGTGGGGTGATGGTGTGAGGTAGGGGATTCTAGGGGTTGGTTCTGGGCAAGGCATGAGATGGTAGAAGAGGGTTTGGTCGTCTGACCAAGGTTGGGGTTGCGAGGGGGGAGAGGTGGGGTGGTATTGGTGGGGACAGTCACCTGACCGGACCCCTGGGTGGACCCCTGGGTAGGCGTATGTAAGCGCCCTGCCGTAAGGTTCACATATAGGGGTTCAGAGAGGCGCTTCCTAATTTCTGAGGATGGGTAAGGTGGGAAGGGGGGGTGGTTGGGGAGGAGTATGTGGGGAAGGTGCAGGCCGCCGCGCCCCTGGGGTGTTGGGTTGGGAGGTCGGTCTGGGAGGAAGTGGGGGAGGGGTGATGTCATTAGGCTGCTGAGTATCAGGGGTGGACAAAGGACGGCTACCCAGCATGTGACCTGATGTGACCCCATCACCTGCACCTTGCGGGTCGTCACCTGACTCTTGAACCGTGCTATCCACTTGGACAGCCTGTCTCGGCTGTATTGCTAGAAGGTTCTGTTGGCTAAGCCCTCCCTGACTCCTTAAAGTCCTATCTGAACTCATGATGCCAATAAACCACGTCTGAACGACTAGTTCACCGGACTAGCGCTGACCCAAAAATGTTGAAAAAAAAATTAAAAAAAAAATCTTTGGAACAAACAATGATTCACTGAGAACAATACAAAAACTCACAACGTCGTTATAACTAGCCCCTTTACTTAACAAGGATGGTAATTTCAATGTCACTTCTAAAACAAAAAAAAAACGTAATTACTTTTCAATCTGCCTGCTCTTATGACAGATAATAATCGATATTACTTTCACCGCGTTGAGACAACTTCTCCTACGCGATACCAATACACAATTTCCCACGCACTATTCATTAACAATAGTTCACTGATAGAAACTATTTGTACTTCCTATCGGGAAACTGTAATTACTGCTCGTATGAGCTTAACTAATTGCTACTCTTACTCCTTAAACCTACAGCCACATCACGTGACCCAGAGTGTTTCCCTAGCTTCTTCGCCGGTCAACAACTCAAAACTTTTGCCACACCTGTGACCAGACTTCAAACGCCAGGCGTCCCTAGACGTGAGTCAACTGACACACTAGTCCACACTAGCATGCTGTACAATACCAGTACACCTCAGATTATCGCGTTCAATTGGAGTAAATCAGTCAATCGCGATAATTTGAACAGAAACACCGCTTAAAACTACTTAATAGCTACACCGAACGGCACAAGACGCGTGAGACTGAACACTGTAAAACAATGTTCACCACCGCTAAGCCACCATTGTAATGACCCTAATTGTAATAACTCGCCTTGTATCTATCTCGACCGCGCACTCCGCTACTACCACTGAGCTAACCGTGCAATCTCCGCTCTTTCTATGGTAATAACAGATGCTATACCGATCATATAAGATGTTAACACTCGGGCCGTCATACGAAGACGTAAACCAGTACACAGAGGAAGGAGAGAGAGAGAGAGGAAGAGGGAGGCAGAGCGAGAGGAGAGAGAGAGGAGAGAGCGAGAACGAGAGCAAGGGAGGGAGAACGAGAGCGAGTGAGGGCGAGGGAGAGTGAGACACTAGTGAGGGAGAGTGAGACAGAAAGATAGAGGTAATCGTAGTCACAGCCTATCGTATGAGTTACCGAGTGACGCTGCCACCACCCTGAGTTACCGGACAGGGGACCGGAGTGAGAGTCGTAGGTCTTGCAGATGGAATAACCTACCAGGACAGGTGTAGGGAACAATTGAACGGTACAAGGATCCTGGCCTGACACTCGAATAATCCTGACCACTTGGGAACTATGGTGTACACAAGAATAAGGCGGGACACACCCAATACAAACACCTCAACACGGAAGACGAACGGGGGAAGGAGTACTGAATAATTAAGAGCACTAGGTCACTAGGGCAAAGGGGACGGTAGGCCCAATATCACTAAAGCAAGGAACCATTAATACACATTGAATAACACTTAATATCTGACTTTATTAGAAATAATTAAATAAGACACTCCCTAACTATATTCCCTACTAGAGGCCAAGGGTACTGAATGAGGTGCTTTAGTACAAGAGAGCCGTACTTACTCGTATGTTGTTCCACAGTTTTCCTGGAGATGATGTTCCTTCCCCGAGTCCACACACACCTCCCTACTGGGCTGCGCCCACAGTACTAACTCTCCCCTGATCTGCTGCCCCTTAGCTGAACATGAGGGTTTTGCATTTGTTGTTTAGGGGTTAATCCCTGAAGATTACCATGACGGCATCAATTCTGACCTCTTTGTGATTCGATGACCGTTGACCTGACTCTATGGCTAACTTGTACAGAGGAGTAACTTTTACATTGTCTGCCGCGGCCTGTCTGGCGCCTGTGGGTTGTTCATCCTCCACGTGGCCTGTTCATGCTGTTATGATGTTCATGTACTATGTACTGCTCTCTTGTTACAGTGGTGCAATAGTGAGAGTGTGTGGCGGTGCAATAGTGAGAGTGTGGTGGCGGTGCAATAGTGAGAGTGTGTGGTGGTGGTGCAATAGTGAGAGTGTGTGGTGGCGGTGCAATAGTGAGAGTGTGGTGGCGGTGCAATAGTGAGAGAGTGTGTGGCGGTGGTGCAATAGTGAGAGAGTGTGGTGGCGGTGCAATAGTGAGAGAGTGTGGTGGCGGTGCAATAGTGAGAGTATGTGGTGGCGGTGCAATAGTGAGAGTGTGTGGTGGCGGTGCAATTGTGAGAGTGTGGTGGCGGTGCAATAGTGAGAGTGTATGGTGGCGGTGCAATAGTGAGAGTGTGTGGCGGTTGTGCAATAGTGAGAGAGTGTGGTGGCGGTGCAATAGTAAGAGTGTGGTGTCGGTGCAATAGTGAGAGTGTGTGGTGGCGATGCAATAGTGAGAGAGTGTGGTGGCGGTGCAATAGTGAGAGTGTGTGGTGGCAGTGCAATAGTGAGAGAGTGTGTGGCGGTGGTGCAATAGTGAGAGAGTGTGGTGGCGGTGCAATAGTGAGAGTGTGTGGTGGCGGTGCAATAGTGAGAGTGTGTGGTGGCGGTGCAATAGTGAGAGTGTGGTGGCGGTGCAATAGTGAGAGTGTGATGGCGGTGCAATAGTGAGAGTGTGGTGGTGGTGCAATAGTGAGAGAGTGTGGCGGCGGTGCAATAGTGAGAGTATGGTGGCGGTGCAATAGTGAGAGTGTGGTGGTGGTGCAATAGTGAGAGAGTGTGGTGGCAGTGCAATAGTGAGAGTGTGTGGTGGCGGTGCAATAGTGAGAGTGTGTGGTGGCGGTGCAATAGTGAGAGTGTGGTGGTGGTGCAATAGTGAGAGTGTGATGCCGGTGCAATAGTGAGAGTGTGATGGCGGTGCAATAGTGAGAGTGTGTGGTGGCGGTGCAATAGTGAGAGTGTGATGGCGGTGCAATAGTGAGAGTGGGTGGTGGCGGTGCAATAGTGAGAGTGTGTGGTGGTGGTGCAATAGTGAGAGTGTGTGGTGGCGGTGCAATAGTGAGAGTGTGTGGTGGTGGTGCAATAGTGAGAGTGTGTGGTGGTGGTGCAATAGTGAGAGTGTGTGGTGGCGGTGCAATAGTGAGAGTGTGTGGTGGCGGTGCAATAGTGAGAGTGTGTGGTGGTGGTGCAATAGTGAGAGTGTGTGGTGGCGGTGCAATAGTGAGAGTGTGTGGTGGTGGTGCAATAGTGAGAGTGTGTGGTGGCGGTGCAATAGTGAGAGTGTGTGGTGGCGGTGCAATAGTGAGAGTGTGTGGTGGCGGTGCAATAGTGAGAGTGTGATGGCGGTGCAATAGTGAGAGTGTGGTGGCGGTGCAATAGTGAGAGTGTGTGGTGGCGGTGCAATAGTGAGAGTGTGATGGCGGTGCAATAGTGAGAGTGTGTGGCGGCGGTGCAATAGTGAGAGAGTGTGGTGGCGGTGCAATAGTGAGAGTGTGTGGTGGCGGTGCAATAGTGAGAGAGTGTGGTGGCGGTGCAATAGTAAGAGAGTGTGGCGGCGGTGCAATAGTGAGAGTATGTGGCGGCGGTGCAATAGTGAGAGAGTGTGGTGGCGGTGCAATAGTGAGAGTGTGTGGTGGCGGTGCAATAGTGAGAGAGTGTGGTGGCGGTGCAATAGTGAGAGTGTGTGGTGGTGGTGCAATAGTGAGAGTGTGTGGTGGTGGTGCAATAGTGAGAGTGTGGTGGCGGTGCAATAGTGAGAGAGTGTGTGGCGGTGGTGCAATAGTGAGAGAGTGTGGTGGCGGTGCAATAGTGAGAGAGTGTGGTGGCGGTGCAATAGTGAGAGTGTGTGGTGGCGGTGCAATAGTGAGAGTGTGTGGTGGCGGTGCAATTGTGAGAGTGTGGTGGCGGTGCAATAGTGAGAGTGTATGGTGGCGGTGCAATAGTGAGAGTGTGTGGCGGTTGTGCAATAGTGAGAGAGTGTGGTGGCGGTGCAATAGTAAGAGTGTGGTGTCGGTGCAATAGTGAGAGTGTGTGGTGGCGGTGCAATAGTGAGAGAGTGTGGTGGCGGTGCAATAGTGAGAGTGTGTGGTGGCAGTGCAATAGTGAGAGAGTGTGTGGCGGTGGGGCAATAGTGAGAGAGTGTGGTGGCGGTGCAATAGTGAGAGTGTGTGGTGGCGGTGCAATAGTGAGAGTGTGTGGTGGCGGTGCAATAGTGAGAGTGTGGTGGCGGTGCAATAGTGAGAGTGTGGCGGCGGTGCAATAGTGAGAGTGTGATGGCGGTGCAATAGTGAGAGTGTGGTGGTGGTGCAATAGTGAGAGAGTGTGGCGGCGGTGCAATAGTGAGAGTATGGTGGCGGTGCAATAGTGAGAGTGTGGTGGTGGTGCAATAGTGAGAGAGTGTGGTGGCAGTGCAATAGTGAGAGTGTGTGGTGGCGGTGCAATAGTGAGAGTGTGTGGTGGCGGTGCAATAGTGAGAGTGTGGTGGTGGTGCAATAGTGAGAGTGTGATGGCGGTGCAATAGTGAGAGTGTGATGGCGGTGCAATAGTGAGAGTGTGTGGTGGCGGTGCAATAGTGAGAGTGTGATGGCAGTGCAATAGTGAGAGTGTGTGGTGGCGGTGCAATAGTGAGAGTGTGTGGTGGTGGTGCAATAGTGAGAGTGTGTGGTGGCGGTGCAATAGTGAGAGTGTGTGGTGGCGGTGCAATAGTGAGAGTGTGTGGTGGCGGTGCAATAGTGAGAGTGTGTGGTGGCGGTGCAATAGTGACAGTGTGTGGTGGCGGTGCAATAGTGAGAGTGTGTGGTGGTGGTGCAATAGTGAGAGTGTGTGGTGGCGGTGCAATAGTGAGAGTGTGTGGTGGTGGTGCAATAGTGAGAGTGTGTGGTGGCGGTGCAATAGTGAGAGTGTGTGGTGGCGGTGCAATAGTGAGAGTGTGTGGTGGCGGTGCAATAGTGAGAGTGTGGATGGCGGTGCAATAGTGAGAGTGTGGTGGCGGTGCAATAGTGAGAGTGTGTGGTGGCAGGTGCAATAGTGAGAGTGTGATGGCGGTGCAATAGTGAGAGTGTGTGGCGGTGGTGCAATAGTGAGAGAGTGTGGTGGCGGTGCAATAGTGAGAGTGTGTGGTGGCGGTGCAATAGTGAGAGAGTGTGGTGGCGGTGCAATAGTAAGAGAGTGTGGCGGCGGTGCAATAGTGAGAGTATGTGGCGGCGGTGCAATAGTGAGAGAGTGTGGTGGCGGTGCAATAGTGAGAGTGTGTGGTGGCGGTGCAATAGTGAGAGAGTGTGGTGGCGGTGCAATAGTGAGAGTGTGTGGTGGTGGTGCAATAGTGAGAGTGTGTGGTGGTGGTGCAATAGTGAGAGTGTGGTGGCGGTGCAATAGTAAGAGTGTGGTGTCGGTGCAATAGTGAGAGTGTGTGGTGGCGGTGCAATAGTGAGAGAGTGTGGTGGCGGTGCAATAGTGAGAGTGTGTGGTGGCAGTGCAATAGTGAGAGAGTGTGTGGCGGTGGTGCAATAGTGAGAGAGTGTGGTGGCGGTGGAATAGTGAGAGTGTGTGGTGGCGGTGCAATAGTGAGAGTGTGTGGTGGCGGTGCAATAGTGAGAGTGTGGTGGCGGTGCAATAGTGAGAGTGTGGCGGCGGTGCAATAGTGAGAGTGTGATGGCGGTGCAATAGTGAGAGTGTGGTGGTGGTGCAATAGTGAGAGAGTGTGGCGGCGGTGCAATAGTGAGAGTATGGTGGCGGTGCAATAGTGAGAGTGTGGTGGTGGTGCAATAGTGAGAGAGTGTGGTGGCAGGTGCAATAGTGAGAGTGTGTGGTGGCGGTGCAATAGTGAGAGTGTGTGGTGGCGGTGCAATAGTGAGAGTGTGGTGGTGGTGCAATAGTGAGAGTGTGATGGCGGTGCAATAGTGAGAGTGTGGATGGCGGTGCAATAGTGAGAGTGTGTGGTGGCGGTGCAATAGTGAGAGTGTGATGGCAGGTGCAATAGTGAGAGTGTGTGGTGGCGGTGCAATAGTGAGAGTGTGTGGTGGTGGTGCAATAGTGAGAGTGTGTGGTGGCGGTGCAATAGTGAGAGTGTGTGGTGGCGGTGCAATAGTGAGAGTGTGTGGTGGCGGTGCAATAGTGAGAGTGTGTGGTGGCGGTGCAATAGTGAGAGTGTGTGGTGGCGGTGCAATAGTGAGAGTGTGTGGTGGTGGTGCAATAGTGAGAGTGTGTGGTGGCGGTGCAATAGTGAGAGTGTGTGGTGGTGGTGCAATAGTGAGAGTGTGTGGTGGCGGTGCAATAGTGAGAGTGTGTGGTGGCGGTGCAATAGTGAGAGTGTGTGGTGGCGGTGCAATAGTGAGAGTGTGGTGGCGGTGCAATAGTGAGAGTGTGGTGGCGGTGCAATAGTGAGAGTGTGTGGTGGCGGTGCAATAGTGAGAGTGTGGTGGCGGTGCAATAGTGAGAGTGTGTGGTGGCGGTGCAATAGTGAGAGAGTGTGGTGGCGGTGCAATAGTGAGAGTGTGTGGTGGCGGTGCAATAGTGAGAGAGTGTGGTGGCGGTGCAATAGTGAGAGAGTGTGGCGGCGGTGCAATAGTGAGAGTATGTGGCGGCGGTGCAATAGTGAGAGAGTGTGGTGGCGGTGCAATAGTGAGAGTGTGTGGTGGCGGTGCAATAGTGAGAGAGTGTGGTGGCGGTGCAATAGTGAGAGTGTGTGGTGGTGGTGCAATAGTGAGAGTGTGTGGTGGTGGTGCAATAGTGAGAGTGTGGTGGCGGTGCAATAGTGAGAGAGTGTGGTGGTGGTGCAATAGTGAGAGAGTGTGGTGGTGGTGCAATAGTGAGAGTGTGGTGGCGGTGCAATAGTGAGAGAGTGTGGCGGTGGTGCAATAGTGAGAGTGTGTGGTGGCGGTGCAATAGTGAGAGTGTGTGGTGGCGGTGCAATAGTGAGAGTGTGATGGCGGTGCAATAGTGAGAGTGTGGTGGCGGTGCAATAGTGAGAGAGTGTGTGGCGGTGGTGCAATAGTGAGAGAGTGTGGTGGCGGTGCAATAGTGAGAGAGTGTGGTGGCGGTGCAATAGTGAGAGTGTGTGGTGGCGGTGCAATAGTGAGAGTGTGTGGTGGCGGTGCAATTAGTGAGAGTGTGGTGGCGGTGCAATAGTGAGAGTGTATGGTGGCGGTGCAATAGTGAGAGTGTGTGGCGGTTGTGCAATAGTGAGAGAGTGTGGTGGCGGTGCAATAGTAGAGAGTGTGGTGTCGGTGCAATAGTGAGAGTGTGTGGTGGCGGTGCAATAGTGAGAGAGTGTGGTGGCGGTGCAATAGTGAGAGTGTGTGGTGGCAGTGCAATAGTGAGAGAGTGTGTGGCGGTGGTGCAATAGTGAGAGAGTGTGGTGGCAGTGCAATAGTGAGAGTGTGCGGTGGCGGTGCAACAGTGAGAATGTGTGGTGGCGGTGCAATAGTGAGAGTGTGGTGGCGGTGCAATAGTGAGAGTGTGGCGGCGGTGCAATAGTGAGAGTGTGGATGGCGGTGCAATAGTGAGAGTGTGGTGGTGGTGCAATAGTGAGAGAGTGTGGCGGCGGTGCAATAGTGAGAGTATGGTGGCGGTGCAATAGTGAGAGTGTGGTGGTGGTGCAATAGTGAGAGAGTGTGGTGGCAGGTGCAATAGTGAGAGTGTGTGGTGGCGGTGCAATAGTGAGAGTGTGTGGTGGCGGTGCAATAGTGAGAGTGTGGTGGTGGTGCAATAGTGAGAGTGTGGATGGCGGCTGCAATAGTGAGAGTGTGATGGCGGTGCAATAGTGAGAGTGTGTGGTGGCGGTGCAATAGTGAGAGTGTGATGGCAGTGCAATAGTGAGAGTGTGTGGTGGCGGTGCAATAGTGAGAGTGTGTGGTGGTGGTGCAATAGTGAGAGTGTGTGGTGGCGGTGCAATAGTGAGAGTGTGTGGTGGCGGTGCAATAGTGAGAGTGTGTGGTGGCGGTGCAATAGTGAGAGTGTGTGGTGGCGGTGCAATAGTGAGAGTGTGTGGTGGCGGTGCAATAGTGAGAGTGTGTGGTGGTGGTGCAATAGTGAGAGTGTGTGGTGGCGGTGCAATAGTGAGAGTGTGTGGTGATGGTGCAAAAGTGAGAGTGTGTGGTGGCGGTGCAATAGTGAGAGTGTGTGGTGGCGGTGCAATAGTGAGAGTGTGTGGTGGCAGTGCAATAGTGAGAGTGTGATGGCGGTGCAATAGTGAGAGTGTGGTGGCGGTGCAATAGTGAGAGTGTGTGGTGGCGGTGCAATAGTGAGAGTGTGATGGCGGTGCAATAGTGAGAGTGTGTGGCGGCGGTGCAATAGTGAGAGAGTGTGGTGGCGGTGCAATAGTGAGAGTGTGTGGTGGCGGTGCAATAGTGAGAGAGTGTGGTGGCGGTGCAATAGTAAGAGAGTGTGGCTGGCGGTGCAATAGTGAGAGTATGTGGCGGCGGTGCAATAGTGAGAGAGTGTGGTGGCGGTGCAATAGTGAGAGTGTGTGGTGGCGGTGCAATAGTGAGAGAGTGTGGTGGCGGTGCAATAGTGAGAGTGTGTGGTGGTGGTGCAATAGTGAGAGTGTGTGGTGGTGGTGCAATAGTGAGAGTGTGGTGGCGGTGCAATAGTGAGAGAGTGTGGTGGTGGTGCAATAGTGAGAGAGTGTGGTGGTGGTGCAATAGTGAGAGTGTGGTGGCGGTGCAATAGTGAGAGAGTGTGGCGGTGGTGCAATAGTGAGAGTGTGTGGTGGCGGTGCAATAGTGAGAGAGTGTGGTGGCGGTGCAATAGTGAGAGTGTGTGGTGGCGGTGCAATAGTGAGAGTGTGGTGGCGGTGCAGTAGTGAGAGAGTGTGGTGGCGGTGGTGCAATAGTGAGAGTGTGTGGTGGCGGTGCAATAGTGAGAGTGTGGTGGCGGTGCAATAGTGAGAAGTGTGGCGGCGGTGCAATAGTGAGAGAGTGTGGTGGCGGTGCAATAGTGAGAGAGTGTGGTGGCGGTGCAATTGTGAGAATGTGGTGGCGGTGCAATAGTGAGAGTGTGGCGGCGGTGCAATAGTGAGAGAGTGTGGTGGTGGTGCAATAGTGAGAATGTGGTGGCGGTGCAATAGTGAGAGTGTGTGGTGGCGGTGCAATAGTGAGAGTGTGGTGGCGGTGCAATAGTGAGAGTGTGTGGTGGCGGTGCAATAGTGAGAGTGTGGTGGCGGTGCAATAGTGAGAGTGTGTGGCGGCGGTGCAATAGTGAGAGTGTGTGGTGGCGGTGCAATAGTGAGAGTGTGTGGTGGTGGTGCAATAGTGAGAGTGTGTGGTGGCGGTGCAATAGTGAGAGTGTGGTGGCGGTGCAATAGTGAGAGAGTGTGTGGCGGTGGTGCAATAGTGAGAGAGTGTGGTGGCGGTGCAATAGTGAGAGAGTGTGTGGCGGTGGTGCAATAGTGAGAGAGTGTGGTGGCGGTGCAATAGTGAGAGAGTGTGGTGGCGGTGCAATAGTGAGAGTGTGTGGTGGCGGTGCAATAGTGAGAGTGTGTGGTGGCGGTGCAATAGTGAGAGTGTGGTGGCGGTGCAATAGTGAGAGTGTATGGTGGCGGTGCAATAGTGAGAGTGTGTGGCGGTGTGCAATAGTGAGAGAGTGTGGTGGCGGTGCAATAGTGAGAGAGTGTGGTGGCGGTGCAATAGTGAGAGTGTGTGGTGGCGGTGCAATAGTGAGAGAGTGTGGTGGCGGTGCAATAGTGAGAGTGTGTGGTGGCGGTGCAATAGTGAGAGTGTGTGGCGGTGGTGCAATAGTGAGAGAGTGTGGTGGCGGTGCAATAGTGAGAGTGTGTGGTGGCGGTGCAATAGTGAGAGTGTGGTGGCGGTGCAATAGTGAGAGAGTGTGGTGGCGGTGCAATAGTGAGAGTGTGTGGTGGCAGGTGCAATAGTGAGAGAGTGTGTGGCGGTGGTGCAATAGTGAGAGAGTGTGGTGGCGGTGCAATAGTGAGAGTGTGTGGTGGCGGTGCAATAGTGAGAGTGTGGTGGCGGTGCAATAGTGAGAGAGTGTGGTGGCGGTGGTGCAATAGTGAGAGTGTGTGGTGGCGGTGCAATAGTGAGAGTGTGGTGGCGGTGCAATAGTGAGAAGTGTGGTGGCGGTGCAATAGTGAGAGAGTGTGGTGGCGGTGCAATAGTGAGAGAGTGTGGTGGCGGTGCAATAGTGAGAGAGTGTGTGGCGGTGGTGCAATAGTGAGAGAGTGTGGTGGCGGTGCAATAGTGAGAGTGTGGCGGCGGTGCAATAGTGAGAGTGTGATGGCGGTGCAATAGTGAGAGTGTGGTGGTGGTGCAATAGTGAGAGAGTGTGGCGGTGGTGCAATAGTGAGAGTATGGTGGCGGTGCAATAGTTAGAGTGTGGTGGTGGTGCAATAGTGAGAGAGTGTGGTGGCGGTGCAATAGTGAGAGTGTGTGGTGGCGGTGCAATAGTGAGAGTGTGTGGTGGCGGTGCAATAGTGAGAGTGTGGTGGTGGTGCAATAGTGAGAGTGTGATGGCGGTGCAATAGTGAGAGTGTGATGGCGGTGCAATAGTGAGAGTGTGTGGTGGCGGTGCAATAGTGAGAGTGTGGTGGCGCTGCAATAGTGAGAGTGTGTGGTGGCGGTGCAATAGTGAGAGTGTGTGGTGGTGGTGCAATAGTGAGTGTGTGGTGACGGTGCAATAGTGAGAGTGTGTGGTGGCGGTGCAATAGTGAGAGTGTGTGGTGGCGGTGCAATAGTGAGAGTGTGTGGTGGCGGTGCAATAGTGAGAGTGTGTGGTGGCGGTGCAATAGTGAGAGTGTGTGGTGGTGGTGCAATAGTGAGAGTGTGTGGTGGCGGTGCAATAGTGAGAGTGTGTGGTGGTGGTGCAATAGTGAGAGTGTGTGGTGGCGGTGCAATAGTGAGAGTGTGTGGTGGCGGTGCAATAGTGAGAGTGTGTGGTGGCGGTGCAATAGTGAGAGTGTGATGGCGGTGCAATAGTGAGAGTGTGGTGGCGGTGCAATAGTGAGAGTGTGTGGTGGCGGTGCAATAGTGAGAGTGTGATGGCGGTGCAATAGTGAGAGTGTGTGGCGGCAGTGCAATAGTGAGAGAGTGTGGTGGCGGTGCAATAGTGAGAGTGTGTGGTGGCGGTGCAATAGTGAGAGAGTGTGGTGGCGGTGCAATAGTGAGAGAGTGTGGCGGCGGTGCAATAGTGAGAGTGTGTGGCGGCGGTGCAATAGTGAGAGAGTGTGGTGGCGGTGCAATAGTGAGAGTGTGTGGTGGCGGTGCAATAGTGAGAGAGTGTGGTGGCGGTGCAATAGTGAGAGTGTGGTGGCGGTGCAATAGTGAGAGAGTGTGGTGGTGGTGCAATAGTGAGAGAGTGTGGTGGTGGTGCAATAGTGAGAGTGTGGTGGCGGTGCAATAGTGAGAGAGTGTGGCGGTGGTGCAATAGTGAGAGTGTGTGGTGGCGGTGCAATAGTGAGAGAGTGTGGTGGCGGTGCAATAGTGAGAGTGTGTGGTGGCGGTGCAATAGTGAGAGTGTGGTGGCGGTGCAATAGTGAGAGTGTGGTGGCGGTGGTGCAATAGTGAGAGTGTGTGGTGGCGGTGCAATAGTGAGAGTGTGGTGGCGGTGCAATAGTGAGAGTGTGTGGTGGCGGTGCAATAGTGAGAGTGTGTGGTGGCGGTGCAATAGTGAGAGTGTGTGGTGGTGGTGCAATAGTGAGAGTGTGTGGTGGCGGTGCAATAGTGAGAGTGTGGTGGCGGTGCAATAGTGAGAGAGTGTGTGGCGGTGGTGCAATAGTGAGAGAGTGTGGTGGCGGTGCAATAGTGAGAGAGTGTGGTGGCGGTGCAATAGTGAGAGTGTGTGGTGGCGGTGCAATAGTGAGAGTGTGTGGTGGCGGTGCAATAGTGAGAGTGTGGTGGCGGTGCAATAGTGAGAGTGTATGGTGGCGGTGCAATAGTGAGAGTGTGTGGCGGTGTGCAATAGTGAGAGAGTGTGGTGGTGGTGCAATAGTGAAGAGTGTGGTGGTCGGTGCAATAGTGAGAGTGTGTGGTGGCGGTGCAATAGTGAGAGAGTGTGGTGGCGGTGCAATAGTGAGAGTGTGTGGTGGCGGTGCAATAGTGAGAGAGTGTGTGGCGGTGGTGCAATAGTGAGAGTGTGTGGTGGCGGTGCAATAGTGAGAGTGTGTGGTGGCGGTGCAATAGTGAGAGTGTGTGGTGGCGGTGCAATAGTGAGAGTGTGATGGCGGTGCAATAGTGAGAGTGTGGTGGCGGTGCAATAGTGAGAGTGTGTGGTGGCGGTGCAATAGTGAGAGTGTGATGGCGGTGCAATAGTGAGAGTGTGTGGCGGCAGTGCAATAGTGAGAGAGTGTGGTGGCGGTGCAATAGTGAGAGTGTGTGGTGGCGGTGCAATAGTGAGAGAGTGTGGTGGCGGTGCAATAGTGAGAGAGTGTGGCGGCGGTGCAATAGTGAGAGTGTGTGGCGGCGGTGCAATAGTGAGAGAGTGTGGTGGCGGTGCAATAGTGAGAGTGTGTGGTGGCGGTGCAATAGTGAGAGAGTGTGGTGGCGGTGCAATAGTGAGAGTGTGGTGGCGGTGCAATAGTGAGAGAGTGTGGTGGTGGTGCAATAGTGAGAGAGTGTGGTGGTGGTGCAATAGTGAGAGTGTGGTGGCGGTGCAATAGTGAGAGAGTGTGGCGGTGGTGCAATAGTGAGAGTGTGTGGTGGCGGTGCAATAGTGAGAGAGTGTGGTGGCGGTGCAATAGTGAGAGTGTGTGGTGGCGGTGCAATAGTGAGAGTGTGGTGGCGGTGCAATAGTGAGAGTGTGGTGGCGGTGGTGCAATAGTGAGAGTGTGTGGTGGCGGTGCAATAGTGAGAGTGTGGTGGCGGTGCAATAGTGAGAGTGTGTGGCGGCGATGCAATAGTGAGAGTGTGTGGTGGCGGTGCAATAGTGAGAGTGTGTGGTGGTGGTGCAATTGTGAGAGTGTGTGGTGGCGGTGCAATAGTGAGAGTGTGGTGGCGGTGCAATAGTGAGAGAGTGTGTGGCGGTGGTGCAATAGTGAGAGAGTGTGGTGGCGGTGCAATAGTGAGAGAGTGTGGTGGCGGTGCAATAGTGAGAGTGTGTGGTGGCGGTGCAATAGTGAGAGTGTGTGGTGGCGGTGCAATTGTGAGAGTGTGGTGGCGGTGCAATAGTGAGAGTGTATGGTGGCGGTGCAATAGTGAGAGTGTGTGGCGGTTGTGCAATAGTGAGAGAGTGTGGTGGTGGTGCAATAGTGAAGAGTGTGGTGTCGGTGCAATAGTGAGAGTGTGTGGTGGCGGTGCAATAGTGAGAGAGTGTGGTGGCGGTGCAATAGTGAGAGTGTGTGGTGGCGGTGCAATAGTGAGAGTGTGGTGGCGGTGGTGCAATAGTGAGAGAGTGTGGTGGCGGTGCAATAGTGAGAGTGTGTGGTGGCGGTGCAATAGTGAGAGTGTGTGGTGGCGGTGCAATAGTGAGAGTGTGGTGGCGGTGCAATAGTGAGAGTGTGGTGGCGGTGCAATAGTGAGAGTGTGGTGGCGGTGCAATAGTGAGAGTGTGGTGGTGGTGCAATAGTGAGAGAGTGTGGCGGCGGTGCAATAGTGAGAGTAGTGTGGTGGCGGTGCAATAGTGAGAGTGTGGTGGTGGTGCAATAGTGAGAGAGTGTGGTGGCGGTGCTATAGTGAGAGTGTGTGGTGGCGGTGCAATAGTGAGAGTGTGTGGTGGCGGTGCAATAGTGAGAGTGTGGTGGTGGTGCAATAGTGAGAGTGTGATGGCGGTGCAATAGTGAGAGTGTGATGGCGGTGCAATAGTGAGAGTGTGTGGTGGCGGTGCAATAGTGAGAGTGTGATGGCGGTGCAATAGTGAGAGTGTGTGGTGGCGGTGCAATAGTGAGAGTGTGTGGTGGTGGTGCAATAGTGAGAGTGTGTGGTGGCGGTGCAATAGTGAGAGTGTGTGGTGGCGGTGCAATAGTGAGAGTGTGTGGTGGCGGTGCAATAGTGAGAGTGTGTGGTGGCGGTGCAATAGTGAGAGTGTGTGGTGGCGGTGCAATAGTGAGAGTGTGTGGTGGTGGTGCAATAGTGAGAGTGTGTGGTGGCGGTGCAATGGTGAGAGTATGTGGTGGTGGTGCAATAGTGAGAGTGTGTGGTGGCGGTGCAATAGTGAGAGTGTGGTGGCGGTGCAATAGTGAGAATGTGGCGGCGGTGCAATAGTGAGAGAGTGTGGTGGCGGTGCAATAGTGAGAGAGTGTGGTGGCGGTGCAATAGTGAGAGAGTGTGTGGCGGTGGTGCAATAGTGAGAGAGTGTGGTGGCGGTGCAATAGTGAGAGTGTGGCGGCGGTGCAATAGTGAGAGTGTGATGGCGGTGCAATAGTGAGAGTGTGGTGGTGGTGCAATAGTGAGAGAGTGTGGCGGCGGTGCAATAGTGAGAGTATGGTGGCGGTGCAATAGTTTGAGTGTGGTGGTGGTGCAATAGTGAGAGAGTGTGGTGGCGGTGCAATAGTGAGAGTGTGTGGTGGCGGTGCAATAGTGAGAGTGTGTGGTGGCGGTGCAATAGTGAGAGTGTGGTGGTGGTGCAATAGTGAGAGTGTGATGGCGGTGCAATAGTGAGAGTGTGATGGCGGTGCAATAGTGAGAGTGTGTGGTGGCGGTGCAATAGTGAGAGTGTGATGGCGCTGCAATAGTGAGAGTGTGTGGTGGAGGTGCAATAGTGAGAGTGTGTGGTGGTGGTGCAATAGTGAGAGTGTGTGGTGACGGTGCAATAGTGAGAGTGTGTGGTGGCGGTGCAATAGTGAGAGTGTGTGGTGGCGGTGCAATAGTGAGAGTGTGTGGTGGCGGTGCAATAGTGAGAGTGTGTGGTGGCGGTGCAATAGTGAGAGTGTGTGGTGGTGGTGCAATAGTGAGAGTGTGTGGTGGCGGTGCAATAGTGAGAGTGTGTGGTGGTGGTGCAATAGTGAGAGTGTGTGGTGGCGGTGCAATAGTGAGAGTGTGTGGTGGCGGTGCAATAGTGAGAGTGTGTGGTGGCGGTGCAATAGTGAGAGTGTGATGGCGGTGCAATAGTGAGAGTGTGGTGGCGGTGCAATAGTGAGAGTGTGTGGTGGCGGTGCAATAGTGAGAGTGTGATGGCGGTGCAATAGTGAGAGTGTGTGGCGGCGGTGCAATAGTGAGAGAGTGTGGTGGTGGTGCAATAGTGAGAGTGTGTGGTGGCGGTGCAATAGTGAGAGAGTGTGGTGGCGGTGCAATAGTGAGAGAGTGTGGCGGCGGTGCAATAGTGAGAGTGTGTGGCGGCGGTGCAATAGTGAGAGAGTGTGGTGGCGGTGCAATAGTGAGAGTGTGTGGTGGCGGTGCAATAGTGAGAGAGTGTGGTGGCGGTGCAATAGTGAGAGTGTGGTGGCGGTGCAATAGTGAGAGAGTGTGGTGGTGGTGCAATAGTGAGAGAGTGTGGTGGTGGTGCAATAGTGAGAGTGTGGTGGCGGTGCAATAGTGAGAGAGTGTGGCGGTGGTGCAATAGTGAGAGTGTGTGGTGGCGGTGCAATAGTGAGAGAGTGTGGTGGCGGTGCAATAGTGAGAGTGTGTGGTGGCGGTGCAATAGTGAGAGTGTGGTGGCGGTGCAATAGTGAGAGTGTGGTGGCGGTGGTGCAATAGTGAGAGTGTGTGGTGGCGGTGCAATAGTGAGAGTGTGGTGGCGGTGCAATAGTGAGAGTGTGTGGCGGCGGTGCAATAGTGAGAGTGTGTGGTGGCGGTGCAATAGTGAGAGTGTGTGGTGGTGGTGCAATAGTGAGAGTGTGTGGTGGCGGTGCAATAGTGAGAGTGTGGTGGCGGTGCAATAGTGAGAGAGTGTGTGGCGGTGGTGCAATAGTGAGAGAGTGTGGTGGCGGTGCAATAGTGAGAGAGTGTGGTGGCGGTGCAATAGTGAGAGTGTGTGGTGGCGGTGCAATAGTGAGAGTGTGTGGTGGCGGTGCAATTGTGAGAGTGTGGTGGCGGTGCAATAGTGAGAGTGTATGGTGGCGGTGCAATAGTGAGAGTGTGTGGCGGTTGTGCAATAGTGAGAGAGTGTGGTGGTGGTGCAATAGTAAGAGTGTGGTGTCGGTGCAATAGTGAGAGTGTGTGGTGGCGGTGCAATAGTGAGAGAGTGTGGTGGCGGTGCAATAGTGAGAGTGTGTGGTGGCAGTGCAATAGTGAGAGAGTGTGTGGCGGTGGTGCAATAGTGAGAGAGTGTGGTGGCGGTGCAATAGTGAGAGTGTGTGGTGGCGGTGCAATAGTGAGAGTGTGTGGTGGCGGTGCAATAGTGAGAGTGTGGTGGCGGTGCAATAGTGAGAGTGTGGCGGCGGTGCAATAGTGAGAGTGTGGATGGCGGTGCAATAGTGAGAAGTGTGGTGGTGGTGCAATAGTGAGAGAGTGTGGCGGCGGTGCAATAGTGAGAGTATGGTGGCGGTGCAATAGTGAGAGTGTGGTGGTGGTGCAATAGTGAGAGAGTGTGGTGGCGGTGCTATAGTGAGAGTGTGTGGTGGCGGTGCAATAGTGAGAGTGTGTGGTGGCGGTGCAATAGTGAGAGTGTGGTGGTGGTGCAATAGTGAGAGTGTGATGGCGGTGCAATAGTGAGAGTGTGATGGCGGTGCAATAGTGAGAGTGTGTGGTGGTGGTGCAATAGTGAGAGTGTGATGGCGGTGCAATAGTGAGAGTGTGTGGTGGCGGTGCAATAGTGAGAGTGTGTGGTGGTGGTGCAATAGTGAGAGTGTGTGGTGGCGGTGCAATAGTGAGAGTGTGTGGTGGCGGTGCAATAGTGAGAGTGTGTGGTGGCGGTGCAATAGTGAGAGTGTGTGGTGGCGGTGCAATAGTGAGAGTGTGTGGTGGCGGTGCAATAGTGAGAGTGTGTGGTGGTGGTGCAATATTGAGAGTGTGTGGTGGCGGTGCAATGGTGAGAGTGTGTGGTGGTGGTGCAATAGTGAGAGTGTGTGGTGGCGGTGCAATAGTGAGAGTGTGTGGTGGCGGTGCAATAGTGAGAGTGTGTGGTGGCGGTGCAATAGTGAGAGTGTGATGGCGGTGCAATAGTGAGAGTGTGGTGGCGGTGCAATAGTGAGAGTGTGTGGTGGCGGTGCAATAGTGAGAGTGTGATGGCGGTGCAATAGTGAGAGTGTGTGGCGGCGGTGCAATAGTGAGAGAGTGTGGTGGCGGTGCAATAGTGAGAGTGTGTGGTGGCGGTGCAATAGTGAGAGAGTGTGGTGGCGGTGCAATAGTGAGAGAGTGTGGCGGCGGTGCAATAGTGAGAGTGTGTGGCGGCGGTGCAATAGTGAGAGAGTGTTGTGGCGGTGCAATAGTGAGAGTGTGTGGTGGCGGTGCAATAGTGAGAGTGTGTGGTGGTGGTGCAATAGTGAGAGTGTGTGGTGGTGGTGCAATAGTGAGAGTGTGGTGGCGGTGCAATAGTGAGAGAGTGTGGTGATGGTGCAATAGTGAGAGAGTGTGGTGGTGGTGCAATAGTGAGAGTGTGTGGTGGTGGTGCAATAGTGAGAGTGTGGTGGCGGTGCAATAGTGAGAGAGTGTGGTGATGGTGCAATAGTGAGAGAGTGTGGTGGTGGTGCAATAGTGAGAGTGTGGTGGCGGTGCAATAGTGAGAGAGTGTGGCGGTGGTGCAATAGTGAGAGTGTGTGGTGGCGGTGCAATAGTGAGAGAGTGTGGTGGCGGTGCAATAGTGAGAGTGTGTGGTGGCGGTGCAATAGTGAGAGTGTGGTGGCGGTGCAATAGTGAGAGAGTGTGGTGGCGGTGGTGCAATAGTGAGAGTGTGTGGTGGCGGTGCAATAGTGAGAGTGTGGTGGCGGTGCAATAGTGAGAATGTGGCGGCGGTGCAATAGTGAGAGAGTGTGGTGGCGGTGCAATAGTGAGAGAGTGTGGTGGCGGTGCAATAGTGAGAATGTGGTGGCGGTGCAATAGTGAGAGTGTGGCGGCGGTGCAATAGTGAGAGAGTGTGGTGGTGGTGCAATAGTGAGAATGTGGTGGCGGTGCAATAGTGAGAGTGTGTGGTGGCGGTGCAATAATGAGAGTGTGGTGGCGGTGCAATAGTGAGAGTGTGTGGTGGCGGTGCAATAGTGAGAGTGTGGTGGCGGTGCAATAGTGAGAGTGTGTGGCGGCGGTGCAATAGTGAGAGTGTGTGGTGGCGGTGCAATAGTGAGAGTGTGTGGTGGCGGTGCAATAGTGAGAGTGTGTGGTGGCGGTGCAATAGTGAGAGTGTATGGTGGCGGTGCAATAGTGAGAGTGTGGTGGCGGTGCAATAGTGAGAGTGTGTGGTGGCGGTGCAATAGTGAGTGTGTGGGGCGGCGGTGCAATACAGTGAGTTACTGTGCGACAGCGTGCTGGGTAGGCTAAATGAACCAATATATCCGTAACTGTTGTGCAATTAAGCGTGTGTTATTAAACACAATAAAGGAGGCTGTTGTACAAGGTGGGACGCAGCAAGCTGGGACACCCAGGACACCTCTGAGCTGCGTAACGGACTACGGGCTCACCATACCTTACCTTGAGGTTACCTTGAGGAGTTTCCGGGGCTTAGTGTCCCCGCGGACCGGTCGTCGACCAGGCCTTCTGGTTGCTGGACTGATCAACCAGGCTGTTGGACGCGGCTGCTCGCAGCCTGACGTATGAGTCACAGCCTGGTTGATCAGGTATCCTTTGCAGGTGCTTATCCAGTTCTCTCTTGAACACTGTGAGGGGTCGGCCAATTATGTCCCTTATGTGTAGTGGAAGCGTGTTGAACAGTCTCGGGCCTCTGATGTTGATAGAGTTCTCTCTCAGAGTACCTGTTGCACCTCTGTTTTTCAACGGGGGTATTCTGCACATCCTGCCATGCCTCCTGGTCTCATGTGATGTTATTTCTGTGTGCAGGTTTGGGACCAGCCCCTCAATTATTTTCCACGTGTAAATTATTATGTATCTCTCCCGCCTGCGCTCAAGGGAGTACAGATTTAGGCTCTTTAGTCGGTCCCCGTAATTTAGATGTTTTACTGAGTGGATTCTAGCAGTAAAGGATCTCTGCACGCTCTCCAGGTCAGCAATTTCTCCAGCTTTGAAAGGGGCTGTCATTGTGCAACAGTACTCCACTCTAGAGAGCACAAGCGTTTTGAAAAGTATCATCATCGGTATAGCATCTCTAGTGTGAAAAGTTCTTGTTATCCAACCTGTCATTTTTCTTGCAGTTGTGACGGCTACTTTATTGTGTTCTTTAAAGGTAAGGTCTTCCGACATGAGTACACCCAGATCCTTTACATTGCCTTTTTGTGCTATGTTATGATTTGCCTGAGTTTTGTACGTGGTTTCTGTTTTTATATTTTCAATTTTTCCGTAGCGCATGAGCTGGAACTTATCCTCGCTAAACACCATATTATTTTCTGTAGCCCATAGAAAGACCTGATCTACATCTGATTGGAGGTTTGCCGTGTCCTCTATGTTGCCAACTCTCATGAAAATCCTAGTGTCATCTGCAAAGGATGATACAGTGCTATAGGTTGTGTTCTGGTCTATGTCCGATATGAGGATGAGAAAAAGTACTGGAGCAAGCACAGTACCCTGGGGGACTGAGCTCTTCACGGTTGATGGGCTGGATTTTATTTTGTTGACTATTACACATTGGGTTCTGTTAGTCAGGAAATTGTAGATCCATCTGCCTATTTTCCCGGTAATTCCTTTTGAACGCATTTTATGTGCAATAACGCCATGGTCACATTTATCAAAGGCTTTTGCGAAATCTGTGTAAATTACATCAGCATTTTGTTTGTCTTCCATAGCATCTAATGCCATATCATAGTGGTCCAGCAACTGCGACAGGCAAGAGCGCCCTGTTCTGAAACCATGTTGTCCGGGGTTATGGAGATGCTGTGATTCCATGTATTTTGTGATCTTCCTTCTTAGCACTCAAAAATTTTTATGATGTGCGATGTTAGTGCTATCGGTCTGTAATTTTTTGCCTCTGCCTTATTTCCTCCTTTATGGTGTGGTGCTATCTCTGCTGTTTTTAGTATGTCAGGGATAACGCCAGTATCTAGGCTTTGTCTCCACAGAATGTGAAGGACCTGCGATAATGGTTTTTTACAGTTCTTGATGAATATGGAGTTCCAAGAATCCGGGCCTGGTGCAGAGTGCATAGGCATACTGTTTATGGCTTCTTCAAAATCTAGTGGGGATAGGGCGACTTCTGATATATGATTTGATGTTGGTATCATATCCATGAAAAATTCATTTGGGTTATCAATCTTTAGTGCATTTAATGGCTCGCTGAAAACAGAGTCGTACTGCTTCCTCAGTAACTCGCTCATTTCTTTGTTGTCATCGGTGAAAGTTCCATCTCCCTTTCGCAGGGGCCCGATACTAGATGTGACTTTTGATCTTGATTTTGCATAGGAGAAAAAATATTTCGGATTTCTATCTATTTCACTGATGGCCTTTTGCTCTCTTTGCCTCTCCTGGGTTTTGTATGATTCTTGTAGCTTGAGTTCAATTGTTTCTATTTCTCTACCTAACCTTCTTCGCCGTTCTTGAGATAGGGTGCGACTCTCAAGTTATTCCGCGATTCGTTTTCTTCGCCTATATAGGGAACGACGTTCCCGTTCCAATCTGCATCTCTTTCTCTTTTTTCTTAGGGGTATGCGGTTTGAACATATTTTTAGTGCTACTGAGCTTATTTTTTCCAGGCACTGGTTCAGGTTTGCATTTTCTAGCTGTTCTTCCCAGTTTATTTCTGTGAAGTCCTGGTTTATTTGCTCCCAGTTTATCTGTTTATTATTGAAGTTGAATTTGCTGAAATCTCCTCCACCGGGAATCTGGACTGGTTTTGAAGGTCCATTCCCCATGGTTGTCAGAACTTCAATTAAGTTGTGATCTGAGTAACAGGTATTTGTAATTATTATGTTCCCGACCAACTCATCATTATTAGTGAAAATGAGGTCCAGCGTGTTCTCCTTCCTAGTTGGTTCTACTATTTGCTGGTTTAAGGCAAACCTATCGCACATCCGTAGCAGGTCATTTGCATGTTCCTGTTCATTTAGGCTACTTCCTGCTATTCTTTCTGATATTACTGTATTAGCCAGGTGCTTCCATTTCAGGTGCCGTAGGTTGAAGTCCCCAAGCAGGATGATGTTCGGAGCTGGATTTGCGAGGTTTTCCAAGCAGTGTTCTATTTCATTAGTTGGTCTTTAAACTGCTGAGGGTTTGCCTCCGGCGACTTATATACAAGGACAACAACTACATTTAGGATCTCTATTTTGACTATCAGCACTTCCACCATATCATTTGAGGTGTTTAGCAGCTCAGTACAGATGAGTGTGTCTTTCATGTAGAGGCTGACCCCACCCTGAAGCCGGTGTTTCCTATCACATCTGAAGAGATTGTATTCTGAGATCCATATTTCACCATCAAGGTACTCCTTTGTGTGAGTTTCCGTTAGGGCTGCAAACACTGCATTTGCCTCATGAAGGAGACCATCTATAAAGTGAACTTTGTTGGATTTGCGTGTTTTTATACCCTGGATGTTGGCAAATATAAATGATGTTATCGTGTTATTGGAAGTGCTGGATGCTTTACTTGGTGTTAATATCTGAGGCTCTGGTAAGGAGGCCACTGTGTTTGCGTCCTCTCTAGCATTTGACCGAGTTGGTGGTAGAGCCTGGTCATTTTTAGCCATTCTTCTCCTCTTCCTCCTCTTGCTAAAAAATTATCCCGGTCGATGGAGTAGTGGCTGTTTTCATAGTGGTAGTCTGTCGGTTTTATTCGCCTGGTGCCTCTTATATGAAAAGCTGGACATTCAGCATTGACGCACTCTTTCCTGTCCGAAGAGTTCTTGCAAATTTCTGGGTGAAAATTCAGAGCTTTTGGTACATTTACCTGTATTGAGGAGGTTTCTGCACGTTCTAGGGTGATCGTGTGTACATGTTCCATCTGTTCTTCCCGATATCCCATGCTTACATGTTGCCCATTTGTAATACCAACAGATTTTGGGGCCTTGTTTTGTTTGTTTCCCTCTGCCAGGGACCGCACTCTGCTGCGGCGTCCCCGACACTGTGCTCTGCTCCGGTGCCTGTGACACTGTGCTCTGCTCCGGTGCCTGTGACACTGTGCCCTGCTCCGGTGCCTGTGACACTGTGCCCTGCTCCGGTGCCTGTGACACTGTGCCCTGCTCCGGTGCCTGTGACACTGTGCTCTGCTCCGGTGCCTGTGACACTGTGCCCTGCTCCGGTGCCTGTGACACTGTGCCCTGCTCCGGTGCCTGTGACACTGTGCCCTGCTCCGGTGCCTGTGACACTGTGCTCTGCTCCGGTGCCTGTGACACTGTGCCCTGCTCCGGTGCCTGTGACACTGTGCCCTGCTCCGGTGCCTGTGACACTGTGCCCTGCTCCGGTGCCTGTGACACTGTGCCCTGCTCCGGTGCCTGTGACACTGTGCTCTGCTCCGGTGCCTGTGACACTGTGCTCTGCCCCGGTGCCTGTGACACTGTGCTCTGCTCCGGTGCCTGTGACACTGTGCTCTGCTCCGGTGCCTGTGACACTGTGCTCTGCTCCGGTGCCTGTGACACTGTGCTCTGCTCCGGTGCCTGTGACACTGTGCCCTGCTCCGGTGCCTGTGACACCGTGCTCTACTCCGGTGCCTGTGACACTGTGCTCTGCTCCGGTGCCTGTGACACTGTGCTCTGCTCCGGTGCCTGTGACACTGTGCTCTGCTCCGGTGCCTGTGACACTGTGCTCTGCTCCGGTGCCTGTGACACTGTGCTCTACTCCGGTGCCTGTGACACTGTGCCCTGCTCCGGTGCCTGTGACACTGTGCTCTGCTCCGGTGCCTGTGACACTGTGCCCTGCTCCGGTGCCTGTGACACTGTGCTCTGCTCCGGTGCCTGTGACACTGTGCTCTACTCCGGTGCCTGTGACACTGTGCTCTGCTCGGTGCCTGTGACACTGTGCCCTGCTCCGGTGCCTGTGACACCGTGCTCTACTCCGGTGCCTGTGACACTGTGCCCTGCTCCGGTGCCTGTGACACTGTGCCCTGCTCCGGTGCCTGTGACACCGTGCTCTACTCCGGTGCCTGTGACACCGTGCTCTACTCCGGTGCCTGTGACACTGTGCTCTGCTCCGGTGCCTGTGACACTGTGCCCTGCTCCGGTGCCTGTGACACTGTGCTCTGCTCCGGTGCCTGTGACACTGTGCTCTGCTCCGGTGCATGTGACACCGTGCTCTACTCCGGTGCCTGTGACACTGTGCTCTACTCCGGTGCCTGTGACACTGTGCCCTGCTCCGGTGCCTGTGACACTGTGCTCTGCTCCGGTGCCTGTGAAACTGTGCCCTGCTCCGGTGCCTGTGACACTGTGCTCTGCTCCGGTGCCTGTGACACTGTGCTCTGCTCCGGTGCCTGTGACACTGTGCTCTGCTCCGGTGCCTGTGACACTGTGCTCTGCTCCGGTGCCTGTGACACTGTGCTCTGCTCCGGGGCCTGTGACACTGTGCTCTGCTCCGGTGCCTGTGACACTGTGCCCTGCTCCGGTGCCTGTGACACTGTGCTCTGCTCCGGTGCCTGTGACACTGTGCTCTGCTCCGGTGCCTGTGACACCGTGCTCTACTCCGGTGCCTGTGACACTGTGCTCTACTCCGGTGCCTGTGACACTGTGCTCTGCTCCGGTGCCTGTGACACTGTGCCCTGCTCCGGTGCCTGTGACACCGCGCTCTACTCCGCAGCCTGTGACACTGTGCTCTGCTCCGGTGCCTGTGACACTGTGCTCTACTCCGATGCCTGTGTCACTGTGCTCTACTCCGGTGCCTGTGACACTGTGCTCTACTCCGGTGCCTGTGACACTGTGCTCTACTCCGGTGCCTGTGACACTGTGCTCTACTCCGATGCCTGTGACACTGTGCTCTACTCCGATGCCTGTGACACTGTGCTCTGCTCCGGTGCCTGTGACACTGTGCTCTGCTCCGGTGCCTGTGACACTGTGCTCTACTCCGGGGCCTGTGACACCGCGCTCTACTCCGGTGCCTGTGACACTGTGCTCTGCTCCGGTGCCTGTGACACTGTGCTCTGCTCCGGGGCCTGTGACACCGCGCTCTACTCCGGTGCCTGTGACACTGTGCTCTGCTCCGGTGCCTGTGACACTGTGCCCTGCTCCGGTGCCTGTGACACCGCGCTCTATTCCGGTGCCTGTGACACTGTGCTCTGCTCCGGTGCCTGTGACACCGCGCTCTACTCCGGTGCCTGTGACACTGTGCTCTGCTCCGGTGCCTGTGACACTGCTCTACTCCGGTGCCTGTGACACCGTGCTCTACTCCGGGGCCTGTGACACCGCGCTCTACTCCGGTGCCTGTGACACTGTGCTCTACTCCGGTGCCTGTGACACTGTGCTCTGCTCCGGTGCCTGTGACACTGTGCTCTGCTCCGGTGCCTGTGACACTGTGCTCTACTCCGGTGCCTGTGACACTGTGCCCTGCTCCGGTGCCTGTGACACTGTGCTCTGCTCCGGTGCCTGTGACACTGTGCTCTGCTCCGGTGCCTGTGACACTGTGCTCTGCTCCGGTGCCTGTGACACTGTGCTCTGCTCCGGTGCCTGTGACACTGTGCTCTACTCCGGTGCCTGTGACACTGTGCTCTACTCCGGTGCCTGTGACACTGTGCTCTACTCCGGTGCCTGTGACACTGTGCTCTTCTCCGGGGCCTGTGACACCGTGCTCTACTCCGGGGCCTGTGACACTGTGCTCTACTCCGGTGCCTGTGACACTGTGCCCTGCTCCGGTGCCTGTGACACCGTGCTCTGCTCCGGTGCCTGTGACATTGTGCCTTGCTCCGGTGCCTGTGACACCGTGCTCTGCTCCGGTGCCTGTGACACTGTGCTCTACTCCGGTGCCTGTGACACTGTGCTCTGCTCCGGGGCCTGTGACACCGCGCTCTACTCCGGTGCCTGTGACACTGTGCTCTGCTCCGGTGCCTGTGACACTGTGCTCTACTCCGGTGCCTGTGACACCGCGCTCTACTCCGGTGCCTGTGACACTGTGCTCTACTCCGGTGCCTGTGACACCGCGCTCTACTCCGGTGCCTGTGACTCCGCGCCCCGCTCAGGCGTCCCCAACTCCGCGCCCCGCTCAGGCATCCCCGACTCCGCGCCCCGCTCAGGCATCCCCGACTCCGCGCCCTGCTCAGGCATCCCCGACTCCGCGCCCCGCTCAGGCATCCTCGACTCCGCGCCCCGCTCAGGCATCCCCGACTCCGCGCCCCGCTCAGGCATCCCCGACTCCGCGCCCCGCTCAGGCATCCCCGACTCCGTGCCCTGCTCAGGCATCCCCGACTCCGCGCCCTGCTCAGGCATCCCCGACTCCGTGCCCCGCTCAGGCATCCCCGACTCCGTGCCCTGCTCAGGCATCCCCGACTCCGCGCCCTGCTCAGGCATCCCCGACTCCGCGCCCCGCTCAGGCATCCCCGACTCCGCGCCCTGCTCAGGCATCCCCGACTCCGTGCCCTGCTCAGGCATCCCCGACTCCGCGCCCTGCTCAGGCATCCCCGACTCCGCGCCCCGCTCAGGCATCCCCAACTCCGCGCCCCGCTCAGGCATCCCCAACTCCGCGCCCCGCTCAGGCATCCCCAACTCCGCGCCCCGCTCAGGCATCCCCAACTCCGCGCCCCGCTCAGGCATCCCCAACTCCGCGCCCCGCTCAGGCATCCCCAACTCCGCGCCCCGCTCAGGCATCCCCAACTCCGCGCCCTGCTCAGGCGCCGCTGCCACCGAGCTCTGTGCCACAGCTGGTTGTACCTTGGTGTCATGTACAGTTTGTTTGAAGACATTAGAAATTGCTATGCAGGCATTAATTAGTAATTCTCTGTTTTCGGCGGGAGTTTTATCCAGGATTTCCATCAATTTCAAAAAAGTTACATCATCCTTTTTGCAGAGTCAGTACACAGAGTGGTCACTGGGACCATTTCTCCTTGAATTGTTAGTCATGTTGGCACATTTTTTGTGTATGGCTGCTGAACAGAGTTGGCATTGAAAGCATTGTTGGTAATCTACCTTCATGTTGCATTCTATGCACGTTTTTATCAAAGCCATTTTTTGAACACTTCTGTTCAGTGGTGATGGTCTTACAAGGTCTTTACAAGGTGGGGGGGTTGACCGCGGGTGCTGGCCGTGGGTGCTGGCCGTGGGTGTTGGCCGTGGGTGTTGACCGTGGGTGTTTACCAACTTGAGACAGGCCTGGAGGAGGCTGTATTGATGGCCAGTGTTGCTACCACGTGTCGCACTCTTAATTTGTTTTGTTCACTTGTTAGATTACATTACTTGCATTTTCCCACAAGTTTTCTCACCACTACCATAGCCCGTGCTACTTGGAACTTGTTGTTCCAGGTAGCGAATCTTTAACAACAACAACATGGGTAACGGAGTACCTGAAGAACAAACCAGTCACAGTCAGCGAGGAAGGCTTCAAGCTATCTTCTTGAGGTTATCTTGAGATGATTTCGGGGCTTTAGTGTCCCCGCGGCCCGGTCCTCAACCAGGCCTCCACCCCCAGCAAGCAGCCCGTGACAGCTGACTAACTCCCAGGTACCTATTCACTGCTAAGTAACAGGAGCATCAGGGTGAAAGAAACTCTGCCCATCTTTTCTCACCGGCGCCCGGGATCGAACCCGGGACCACAGAATCACGCGTACAGTGTTCTGTCCGCTCAGCTACCGGCTCCCCCAGTTGGAACAATGTAACAAGTGGGGTTCCCATAAGGCTCTGTCCTGGGACCACTGCTGTTCCTAATTCATGTGAACGACCTGCTCGAGGGAGTGAGCTCGGACACGCGTCAATATTTGATGGAACGCTGATGAGGAACTTTAAAACAGACGAGGACTGTAGTAATTACAAGGGGATCCTTGCAAACTCAAATAGTGGTCAAACAAATGGTTTCTGGAATTCAGTGCTAACAAGTGAAAGGAAATGAAGATTAGAAACGTGGGAGAGAACAGCGTTTACAACATACGGTGAAGTTAACAACAGGAACACGAGAGATTTGAAAGTGTATATAATTCCTCCACTAACAACAACAACAACTGAGGCACATATAAATAGGATAACATCAGCAGCATATGAGACGCTGGCAAATGTAAGAACCTCGTTCAGAAACGAGAATCAAGCGTCCTTCAAAACAGTCTACACGACGTATCTTAGAACAATACAAGGAATATGCATCACCGGCATAGAATTGTGAATCGTAAAGCCAAATTTGAGAAAGCACTCTAGTTTGCATTAAGACTGCTGCCAGACCTAAAAGGTTTAATCTACGAGGATAGAACAAATCCACAGGGGACGTGACGAGGATTCGAACCTACGTCCGAGATCATCCCAGAAGCTGCCTTATCGTCTGGGACGCTGCCGGCCAAATATCTTGTGGATTTGTTCATTGATGCATCACACTATTGTGAGTTTTGTGTCCCGAGGATAGACTAATAACAATAAATCTCGCAACGCTAATGGACTGAAGGAAGAGGATAGAAGGCAGAGAGGCAATATGATCACAGCATAAAAGACACTGAAGGGGATAGAGCAGGTAAACAAGGATAGCTCTTCAGATTGTGAGAGAGAGACAAGACGCAGGCGGAAGCTGGAGGGGAAAATGAGCCGAAGGAACATGAGAAAGTATTCTTACCCTGTACGAGAAGTTTACAAGTATGATGCCCTTCAAGAAGTAGTTATGGAAGCCACATCCTCCATCCACAACTTTATGGCCAGAATCCACAAAATTTGAGAGTTAAAATTAAACGTTATAAAATTTAATAGTTAAATTAAAACGCAAAAAAGAACAACTAGACTATTAGGCTAGTCTAATTATTACGAATTATGACATTTTAAATTATTAAATTTATAATTCTCAAGTATTAGTTACTGTAAGTTAAGAACATGGTAGGTAAGAACAGTTTTTTTTGTCAAGAAAACTAGAAATCACTGAACTAATCTAGAAAATAATTAAGAATTCATCCATAGCGCCTGTAGGCATTGATTGGACTAAGCTTAAATGCGACATTTAATAAGAGAAGACCTCACTCCAGCTTAGACGCTGATAGATAAGGACTAATAGGCGAGTACCAGACCCACCACGATCCACCACCACCACACCAGACCCACCACCACCACCACACAAGACCCACCACCACCACACCAGACCCACCACCACCACGCCAGACCCACCATCACCACGCCAGACCCACCACCACCACACCAGACCCACCACCACCACACCTCACCAGACCCACCACCACCACACCAGACCCACCACCCCCACACCAGACACGACCCACCACAACACGCCAGACCCACCACAACATATCAGACCGTCCACAACACACCAAACCCACCACACCACGCCAGACCCCCCACCACCACACCACACCAGACCCCCCACCACCTCCACACCACACCAGACCCCCCACCACCTCCACACCACACCAGACCCCCCCACCACCACCACACCACACCAGACCCCCCCACCACCACCACACCACACCAGACCCCCCCCCACCACCACACCACACCAGACCCACCACCACCACCACACCACACCAGACCCCCACCACCACCACACCACACCAGACCCCCCACCACACCACACCAGACCCCCCACCACCACCACACCACACCAGACCCCCCACCACCACCACACCACACCCCCCACCACCACCACACCACACCAGACCCCCCACCACCACCACACCACACCAGACCCCCCACCACCACCACACCACACCAGACCCCCCACCACCACCACACCACACCAGACCCCCCACCACCACTACACCACACCAGACCCCCCCCCCCCACCACTACACCACACCAGACCCCACACCACCACCACACCACACCAGACCCCCCACCACCACCACACCACACCAGACCCACCACCACCACAACAGACCCACCACCACAACACACCAGACCCCCCACCACCACCACACCACACCAGACCCCCCACCACCACCACACCACACCAGACCCCCCCCACCACCACCACACCACACCAGACCCCCCCACCACACCACACCAGACCCCCCCCCCACCACCACACCACACCAGACCCACCACCACCACTACACAACACCATACCCCCACCACCACCACACCACACCCCCCCACCACACCACACCAGAACCCCCACCAAACCACACCAGACCCCCCACCACCACCACACCACACCAGACCCCCCACCACCACCACACCACACCCCCACCACCACCACACCACACCAGACCCCCCACCACCACCACACCACACCAGACCCCCCACCACCACCACACCACACCAGACCCCCCACCACCACCACACCACACCAGACCCCCCACCACCACCACACCAGACCCCCCACCACCACCACACCACACCAGACCCACCACCACCACAACAGACCCACCACCACAACACACCAGACCCCCCACCACACCACACCAGACCCACCAGCACACCACACCAGACCCACCACCACCACAACAGACCCCCCACCCCCACACCACACCACACCAGACCCCCCACCACCACCACACCACACCAGACCCCCCATAACCACCACACCACACCAGATCCACCACCACAACACACCAGACCCACCACCACACCACACCAGACCCCCACCACACCACACCAGACCCACCAGCACACCACACCAGACCCACCACCACCACAACAGACCCCCCACCAAACCACACCAGACCCACCACCACCACAACAGACCCCCCAACACACCACACCAGACCCACCACAACACCACACCAGACCCACCACCACCACACCAGACCCCCCCCACCACCACACCAGACCCACCACCACCACACCAGACCCCCCACCAAACCACACCAGACCCACCACCACCACAACAGATCCCCCACCACCACACCACACCACACCATACCCCCCACCACCACCACACCACACCAGACCCCCCACCACCACCACACCACACCAGACCCCCCACCACCACCACACCAGACCCCCCCCACCACCACCACACCACACCAGACCCCCCACCACCACCACACCACACCAAACCCCCCACCACACCACACCAGACCCACCACCACCACACCAGACCCACCACCACACCACACCACACCAGACCCACCACCACACCAGACCCACCACCACACCACAACAGACCCCCCACCACCACCACACCACACCAGACCCCCCACCACCACCACACCACATCAGACCCCCCACCACACCACACCACACCAGACCCACCACCACACCACACCAGACCCACCACTACCACAACAGACCCCCCACCACCACACCACACCAGAACCCCCACCACCACACCAGACCCACCACCACCACAACAGACCCCCCACCACCACACCACACCACACCAGACCCACCACCAAACCACACCAGACCCCCCCACCACACCACCACACCAGACCCGCCACCACACCACCACCACACCAGACCCACCACCACCACCAGACCCACCACCACCACCACACCAGATCCACCACCACACCAAACCATACCAACCACCACACCAGACCTACCAACACACCACACCAGACCCCCCACCACCACACCAGACCCACCACCACACCACACCAGACCCACCACCACACCACACCCACCACCACACCACACCAGACCCACCACCACACCACACCAGACCCACCACCACACCAGACACCATATCCACCACCACACCAGACCCACCACCACACCAGACACACCACCACACCATATCCACCACCACACCAGATCCACCACCACACCAGACCCACCACTACAACACATAGACCCACCACCACACCACACCATACCCACCACCACAAAACACCAGACCCACTACCACCACACCAGACCCACCACCACACCACACCAGACCCACCACCACAACACACCAGACCCACCACCACAACACACTAGACCCACCACCACCACACCAGACCCACCACTACACCACACCAGACCCACCATCACCACACCAGACCCACCACCACACCACACCAGACCCACCACCACAACACACCAGACCCACCACCACACCACACCAGACCCACCACCACACCACACCAGACCCCCACCACACCACACCAGACCCACCACCACACCAGACCCCCCCACCACCACCACACCACACCAGACCCCCCACCACCAACACACCACACCAGACCCCCCACCACCACCACACCACACCAGACCCCCCCACCACCACCACACCACACCAGACCCCCCACCACCACCACACCACACCAGACCCCCCCACCACCACCACACCACACCAGACCCCCCACCACCACCACACCACACCAGACCCACCAACACCACCACACCACACCAGACCCCCCACCACCACCACACCACACCAGACCCCCCACCACCACCACACCACACCAGACCCCCCACCACCACCACACCACACCAGACCCCCCACCACCACCACACCACACCAGACCCCCCCACCACCACCACACCACACCAGACCCCCACCACCACCACACCACACCAGACTCCCCACCACCACCACACCACACCAGACCCCCCACCACCACCACACCAGACCCCCACCACACCACACCAGACCCACCACCACCACAACAGACCCCCCACCCCCACCACCACACCACACAAGACCCACCACCACAACACACCAGACCCACCACCACACCACACCAGACCCCCCACCACACCACAACAGACCCACCAGCACACCACACCAGACCCACCACCACCACAACAGACCCCCACCACCACACCACACCAGACCCCCCACCACCACACCAGACCCCCCACCAAACCACACCACACCACACCAGACCCACCACCACCACAACAGACCCCCATCACCACACCACACCAGACCCCCCACCACCACACCAGACCCCCACCACCACCACACCACACCACACCAGACCTCCCACCACCACACCAGACCCACCACCACCACAACAGACCCCCCACCACCGCACCACACCACACCATACCCCCCACCACCACCACACCACACCACACCAGACCCCCCACCACCACCACACTACACCAGACCCCCCCACCACCACCACACCACACCAGACCCCCCCACCACCACCACACCACACCAGACCCCCCACCACCACCAAACCACACCAGACCCCCCACCACAACACACCAGACCCACCACCACCACACCAGACCCACCACCACACCAAACCAGACCCACCACCACACCAGACCCACCACCACCACCACACAAGACCCACCACCACACCACAACAGACCCCCCACCACCACCACACCACACCAGACCCCCCACCACCACCACACCACACCAGACCCCCCCACCACACCACACCAGACCCACCACCACACCACACCAGACCCACCACCACCACCACAACAGACCCCTCACCACCACACCACACCAGACCCCCCACCACCACACCACACCAGACCCCCCAACCACCACACCAGACCCACCACCAAACCACACCAGACCCCCCCACCACACCACCACCACACCAGACCCACCACCACACCAGACCCACCACCACCACCAGACCCACCACCACACCAGACCCACCACCACACCACACCAGATCCACCACCACACCACACGATACAAACCACCACACCAGACCCACCAATACACCACACCAGACCCCCCACCACCACACCAGACCCACCACCACACTACACCAGACCCACCACCACACCAGACCCACCACCACATCAGACACACCACCACACCATATCCACCACCACACCATACCAACCACCACACCAGACCCACCAATACACCACACCAGACCCCCCACCACCACACCAGACCCACCACCACACCACACCAGACCCACCACCACACCAGACACACCACCACACCATATCCACCACCACACCAGATCCACCACCACACCAGATCCACCACCACACCACACCAGACCCACCACCACACCACACCAGACCCACCACCACACCACACCAGACCCACCACTACAACACTCCAGACCCACCACTAAAACACACCAGACCCACCACCACCACACCAGACCCACCACACCATACCCACCACACCACACCATACCCAGTACCACAACACACCAGACCCACTACCACCACACCAGACCCACCACCACACCACACCAGACCCACCACCACACCACACCAGACCCACCACCACAACACACCAGACCCACCACCACCACACCAGACCCACCACCACCACACCAGACCCACCACCACACCACACCAGACCCACCACCACAACACGCCAGACCCACCACCACAACACACCAGACCCACCACCACACCACACCAGACCCACCAACACAACACACCAGACCCACCACCACACCACACCAGACCCACCACCACATCAGACCCACCACCACACCACACCAGACGCACCACCACACCACACCAGACCCACCACCACACCACACCAGACCCACCACCACATTACACCAGACCCACCACCACACCACACCAGACCCACCACCACAACACACCAGACCCACCACCACAACACACCAGACCCACCACCACACCAGACCCACCACCACAACACACCAGACCCACCACCACAACACACCAGACCCACCACCACACCACACCAGACCCTCCACTACACCACACCAGACCCACCACCACACCACACCAGACCCACCACCACACCACACCAGACCCACCACCACACCACACCCACCACCACACCAGACCCACCACCACAACACACCAGACCCACCACCACAACACACCAGACCCACCACCACAACACACCAGACCCACTACCACAACACACCAGACCCACCACCACAACACACCAGACCCACTACTACAACACATCAGACCCACCACCTCAACACATCAGACCCACCACCACAACACATCAGACCCACCACCACAACACACCAGACCCGGCCACCACCACAACACACCAGACCCACCACCACATCACACCAGACCCAATACCACAACACACCAGACCCACTACCACAACACACCAGACCCACTACCACAACACACCAGACCCACTACCACAACACACCAGACCCACTACCACAACACACCAGACCCACTACCACAACACACCAGACCCACTACCACAACACACCAGACCCACTACCACAACACACCAGACCCACCACCACAACACACCAGACCCACTACCACAACACACCAGACCCACTACCACAACACACCAGACCCACCACCACAACACACTAGACCCACCACCACAACACACCAGACCCACTACCACAACACACCAGACCCACTACCACAACACACCAGACGCACCACCACAACACACCAGACCCACTACCACAACACACCAGACCCACCACCACAACACACCAGACCCACCACCACAACACACCAGACCCACCACCACACCAGACCCACCACCACACCAGACCCACCACCACAACACACCAGACCCACCACCACAGAGCCTGTGCCCCCTCTCTACTTCACCCCATTACTCTATGCTAACAGCCCGCTGCCGGCCAGGATTACCTCCCCTGGCCACACTAATGACAGTCTGCTCTCACGTCTCCTGCCCAACATGAAGGAGACCCGCCATCCCTGGCTCACCACCTCCTCATCCCTCTATTTGCAACACCATTTCCCATACTGAGCCTAAGGTAGTGCTCCAGCAAGACCCATTGTTTCCATTTGAAGACGCGCCCGCGAAACCAGGCCTTATTCCGTTGAGGACGAAGGGCTAAGTTTGCGACTCTCGAGAGGTTTCCCAGTGTTAGGTCATGTGTATTATATCACGGCAGGTGAAAGAGAGCCTTGTATCGCCATTGAATAAGAAGAAACAGGGCGTGTTTCGACCCACACGTTAGCTGAGCCTCTGGAGGGTGAGCACCGGGTCTCAAAATGCCTTAATAAATTAATGAAGATGTTTTCATTACCAATATTTACGACAGCAAATGATCCTTCTCAAGTTGCCGACTAAAATGTGTTGTCGAACGGCCGTCAAGCCTTCACCTCGACTGCGCTTGTAATTAAGGCAGACTATGGTATTATTATGAGTAAGGGGAAACATTTCGCGACACGAGGGGAGGCTCAGTGGCTGGGAGACAGGGAAACTGCCCTTATGACAACAGCAGTTACGGTCTATGTGAACCTATTACGTCCCGATATTTTTTCCCCTTCTCAATCGAATAGCTGCTTAATTAAATACCTTCCCCGAGAAGGTGCTCCAAAACGCCTGGCAAAATTAAGAGCTGGTGAGAGGATCAAGACATTCGTTACGTCAGATGATTTACAAGTCAATTGACGCAACGCGTGACAAATCGATAGTGAGGTCTTCTCTGAAGACCTGCTGGCCCTTTACCAGCGTTCACCCTGAGACGAAGAGGGGTCTCCAATGACCCAACTTCCTGAAAGAGGCTTTAACGAACAGCAAGACCTAACACATATTAACTACCTGAAAGGATGCCTTAGCGACCATTCACTCAAGGTCGTTGAACCCCACTGCGAGACCTCATCCTAAAGCGGCGAGAGACTGTTCTTATTTGATCGCAGATGATCAAATTACTATGGCGTAAGTAATTTAATGAATCAGATTGATAACAGGCTTTTATAACCCATCGCTTCGTTAATGGAGAATTTTATATTTAGCCGACAAAAATGTATTTTATAAACACCCACATTATCCGAGACATCAGATTTCTGGGAAAAAAATATGGAGTGGCCAGTTGTGTTCATGACCACGATCAGGTGGGTGATGCAGCATCACCTGAAGCTTGGTGGTCAGGTGGGTGATGCAGCATCACCTTAAGCTTGGTGGTCAGGTGGGTGACGCAGCATCACCTGAAGCTTGGTGGTCAGGTGGGTGATGAAGCATCACCTGAAGCTTGGTGGTCAGGTGGGTGATGCAGCATCACCTGAAGCTTGGTGGTCAGGTGGGTGATGCAGCATCACCTGAAGCTTGGTGGTCAGGTGGGTGATGCAGCATCACCTGAAGCTTGGTGGTCAGGTGGGTGACGCAGCATCACCTGAAGCTTGGTGGTCAGGTGAGAGATGCAGCATCACTTGAAGATTGGTGGTCAGGTGGGTGATGCAGCATCACCTGAAGCTTGGTGGTCAGGTGGGTGACGCAGCATCACCTGAAGCTTGGTGGTCAGGTGGGTGACGCAGCATCACCTGAAGCTTGGTGGTCAGGTGGGTGACGCAGCATCACCTGAAGCTTGGTGGTCAGGTGGGTGATGCAGCATCACCTGAAGCTTGGTGGTCAGGTGGGTGATGCAGCATCACCTGAAGCTTGGTGGTCAGGTGGGTGATGCAGCATCACCTGAAGCTTGGTGGTCAGGTGGGTGATGCCGCATCACCTGAAGCTTGGTGGTCAGGTGGGTGACGCAGCATCACCTGAAGCTTGGTGGTCAGGTGGGTGATGCAGCATCACCTGAAGCTTGGTCAGGTGGGAGATGCAGCATCAACTGAAGCTTGGTCAGGTGGGTGATGCAGCATCACCTGAAGCTTGGTGGTCAGGTGGGAGACGCAGCATCACCTGAAGCTTGGTCAGGTGGGAGACGCAGCATCACCTGAAGCTTGGTCAGGTGGGAGACGCAGCATCACCTGAAGCTTGGTGGTCAGGTGGGTGATACAGCATCACCTGAAGCTTGGTGGTCAGGTGGGTGATGCAGCATCACCTGAAGCTTGGTCAGGTGGGTGATGCAGCATCACCTGAAGCTTGGTCAGGTGGGTGATGCAGCATCACCTGAAGCTTGGTGGTCAGGTGGGAGACGCAGCATCACCTGAAGCTTGGTGGTCAGGTGGGTGATGCAGCATCACCTGAAGCTTGGTGGTCAGGTGGGTGATGCAGCATCACCTGAAGCTTGGTCAGGTGGGAGACGCAGCATCACCTGAAGCTTGGGCAGGTGGGTGATGCAGCATCACCTGAAGCTTGGTGGTCAGGTGGGAGACGCAGCATCACCCGAAGCTTGGTCAGGTGGGAGACGCAGCATCACCTGAAGCTTGGTCAGGTGGGAGACGCAGCATCACCTCAAGCTTGGTGGTCAGGTGGGTGATACAGCATCACCTGAAGCTTGGTGGTCAGGTGGGTGATGCAGCATCACCTGAAGCTTGGTCAGGTGGGTGATGCAGCATCACCTGAAGCTTGGTCAGGTGGGTGATGCAGCATCACCTGAAGCTTGGTGGTCAGGTGGGAGATGCAGCATCACCTGAAGCTTGGTGGTCAGGTGGGTGATGCAGCATCACCTTAAGCTTGGTGGTCAGGTGGGTGACGCAGCATCACCTGAAGCTTGGTGGTCAGGTGGGTGATGAAGCATCACCTGAAGCTTGGTGGTCAGGTGGGTGATGCAGCATCACCTGAAGCTTGGTGGTCAGGTGGGAGACGCAGCATCACCTGAAGCTTGGTGGTCAGGTGGGTGATGCAGCATCACCTGAAGCTTGGTGGTCAGGTGGGTGATGCAGCATCACCTTAAGCTTGGTGGTCAGGTGGGTGACGCAGCATCACCTGAAGCTTGGTGGTCAGGTGGGTGATGAAGCATCACCTGAAGCTTGGTGGTCAGGTGGGTGATGCAGCATCACCTGAAGCTTGGTGGTCAGGTGGGTGATGCAGCATCACCTGAAGCTTGGTGGTCAGGTGGGTGATGCAGCATCACCTGAAGCTTGGTGGTCAGGTGGGTGACGCAGCATCACCTGAAGCTTGGTGGTCAGGTGAGAGATGCAGCATCACCTGAAGCTTGGTGGTCAGGTGGGTGATGCAGCATCACCTGAAACTTGGTGGTCAGGTGGGTGACGCAGCGTCACCTGAAGCTTGGTGGTCAGGTGGGTGACGCAGCATCACCTGAAGCTTGGTGGTCAGGTGGGTGATGCAGCATCACCTGAAGCTTGGTCAGGTGGGAGATGCAGCATCACCTGAAGCTTGGTCAGGTGGGTGATGCAGCATCAGCTGAAGCTTGGTGGTCAGGTGGGAGACGCAGCATCACCTGAAGCTTGGTCAGGTGGGAGACGCAGCATCACCTGAAGCTTGGTCAGGTGGGAGACGCAGCATCACCTGAAGCTTGGTGGTCAGGTGGGTGATACAGCATCACCTGAAGCTTGGTGGTCAGGTGGGTGATGCAGCATCACCTGAAGCTTGGTCAGGTGGGTGATGCAGCATCACCTGAAGCTTGGTCAGGTGGGTGATGCAGCATCACCTGAAGCTTGGTGGTCAGGTGGGAGATGCAGCATCACCTGAAGTTTGGTCAGGTGGGTGATGCAGCATCACCTGAAGCTTGGTGGTCAGGTGGGAGACGCAGCATCACCTGAAGCTTGGTGGTCAGGTGGGTGATGCAGCATCACCTGAAGCTTGGTGGTCAGGTGGGTGATGCAGCATCACCTGAAGCTTGGTCAGGTGGGAGACGCAGCATCACCTGAAGCTTGGGCAGGTGGGTGATGCAGCATCACCTGAAGCTTGGTGGTCAGGTGGGAGACGCAGCATCACCTGAAGCTTGGTCAGGTGGGAGACGCAGCATCACCTGAAGCTTGGTCAGGTGGGAGACGCAGCATCACCTGAAGCTTGGTGGTCAGGTGGGTGATACAGCATCACCTGAAGCTTGGTGGTCAGGTGGGTGATGCAGCATCACCTGAAGCTTGGTCAGGTGGGTGATGCAGCATCACCTGAAGCTTGGTCAGGTGGGTGATGCAGCATCACCTGAAGCTTGGTGGTCAGGTGGGTGATGCAGCATCACCTGAAGCTTGGTCAGGTGGGTGATACAGCATCACCTGAAGCTTGGTGATCAGGTTGGTGATGCAGCATCACCTGAAGCTTGGTCAGGTGGGTGATACAGCATCACCTAAGCTTGGTGGTCAGGTTGGTGATGCAGCATCACCTGAAGCTTGGTCAGGTGGGTGATGCAGCATCACCTGAAGCTTGGTCAGGTGGGTGATGCAGCATCACCTGAAGCTTGGTGGTCAGGTGGGTGATGCAGCATCACCTGAAGCTTGGTGGTCAGGTGGGTGATGCAGCATCACCTGAAGCTTGGTCAGGTGGGTGATGCAGCATCACCTGAAGCTTGGTGGTCAGGTGGGTGATGCAGCATTACCTGAAGCTTGGTGGTCAGGTGGGTAATGCAGCATCGCCTGAAGCTTGGTCAGGTGGGTGATGCAGCATCACCTGAAGCTTGGTCAGGTTGATGATGCAGCATCACCTGAAGCTTGGTGGTCAGGTGGGTGATGCAGCATCACCTGAAGCTTGGTGGTCAGGTGGGTGATGCAGCATCACCTGAAGCTTGGTGGTCAGGTGGGTGATGCAGCATCACCTGAAGCTTGGTGGTCAGGTGGGTGATGCAGCATCACCTGAAGCTTGGTGGTCAGGTGGGAGACGCAGCATCACCTGAAGCTTGGTGGTCAGGTGGGAGACGCAGCATCACCTGAAGCTTGGTCAGGTGGGAGACGCAGCATCACCTGAAGCTTGGTCAGGTGGGAGACGCAGCATCACCTGAAGCTTGGTCAGGTGGGAGACGCAGCATCACCTGAAGCTTGGTGGTCAGGTGGGTGATACAGCATCACCTGAAGCTTGGTGGTCAGGTGGGTGATGCAGCATCACCTGAAGCTTGGTTGTCAGGTGGGAGACGCAGCATCACCTGAAGCTTGGTGGTCAGGTGGGAGACGCAGCATCACCTGAAGCTTGGTCAGGTGGGTGATACAGCATCACCTGAAGCTTGGTGATCAGGTGGGTGATGCAGCATCACCTGAAGCTTGGTGGTCAGGTGGGTGATGCAGCATCACCTAAGCTTGGTGGTCAGGTGGGTGATGCAGCATCACCTGAAGCTTGGTCAGGTGGGAGACGCAGCATCACCTGAAGCTTGGTGGTCAGGTGGGAGACGCAGCTTCACCTGAAGCTTGGTGGTCAGGTGTGAGACGCAGCATCACCTGAAGCTTGGTGGTCAGATGGGTGACGCAGCATCACCTGAAGCTTGGTGGTCAGATGGGAGACGCAGCATCACCTGAAGCTTGGTGGTCAGGTGGGTGATGCAGCATCACCTGATGCTTGGTGGTCAGGTGGGTGACGCAGCATCACCTGAAGCTTGGTGGTCAGGTGGGTGATGCAGCATCACCTGAAGCTTGGTCAGGTGGGAGACGCAGCATCACCTGAAGCTTGGTGGTCAGGTGGGTGATGCAGCATCACCTGAAGCTTGGTGGTCAGGTGGGTGATGCAGCATCACCTGAAGCTTGGTGGTCAGGTGGGTGACGCAGCATCACCTGAAGCTTGGTCAGGTGGGAGAAGCAGCATCACCTGAAGCTTGGTCAGGTGGGAGACGCAGCATCAGCTGAAGCTTGGTCAGGTGGGAGACGCAGCATCACCTGAAGCTTGGTCAGGTGGGAGACGCAGCATCACCTGAAGCTTGGTCAGGTGGGAGACGCAGCATCACCTGAAGCTTGGTCAGGTGGGAGACGCAGCATCACCTGAAGCTTGGTCAGGTGGGAGACGCAGCATCACCTGAAGCTTGGTGGTCAGGTGGATGATGCAGCATCACCTGAAGCTTGGTGGTCAGGTGGGTGACGCAGCATCACCTGAAGCTTGGTCAGGTGGGAGACGCAGCATCACCTGAAGCTTGGTCAGGTGGGAGACGCAGCATCACCTGAAGCTTGGTCAGGTTGATGATGCAGCATCACCTGAAGCTTGGTGGTCAGGTGGGTGATGCAGCATCACCTGAAGCTTGGTGGTCAGGTGGGTGATGCAGCATCACCTGAAGCTTGGTGGTCAGGTGGGTGATGCAGCATCACCTGAAGCTTGGTGGTCAGGTGGGTGATGCAGCATCACCTGAAGCTTGGTGGTCAGGTGGGAGACGCAGCATCACCTGAAGCTTGGTGGTCAGGTGGGAGACGCAGCATCACCTGAAGCTTGGTCAGGTGGGAGACGCAGCATCACCTGAAGCTTGGTCAGGTGGGAGACGCAGCATCACATGAAGCTTGGTCAGGTGGGAGACGCAGCATCACCTGAAGCTTGGTGGTCAGGTGGGTGATACAGCATCACCTGAAGCTTGGTGGTCAGGTGGGTGATGCAGCATCACCTGAAGCTTGGTTGTCAGGTGGGAGACGCAGCATCACCTGAAGCTTGGTGGTCAGGTGGGAGACGCAGCATCACCTGAAGCTTGGTCAGGTGGGTGATACAGCATCACCTGAAGCTTGGTGATCAGGTGGGTGATGCAGCATCACCTGAAGCTTGGTGGTCAGGTGGGTGATGCAGCATCACCTGAAGCTTGGTGGTCAGGTGGGTGATGCAGCATCACCTGAAGCTTGGTCAGGTGGGAGACGCAGCATCACCTGAAGCTTGGTGGTCAGGTGGGTGATCGCAGCATTCACCTGAAGCTTGGTGGTCAGGTGGTGAGACGCAGCATCACCTGAAGCTTGGTGGTCAGGTGGGTGACGCAGCATCACCTGAAGCTTGGTGGTCAGGTGGGAGATGCAGCATCACCTGAAGCTTGGTGGTCAGGTGGGTGATGCAGCATCACCTGAAGCTTGGTGGTCAGGTGGGTGACGCAGCATCACCTGAAGCTTGGTGGTCAGGTGGGTGATGCAGCATCACCTGAAGCTTGGTCAGGTGGGTGATGCAGCATCACCTGAAGCTTGGTCAGGTGGGTGATGCAGCATCACCTGAAGCTTGGTGGTCAGGTGGGTGATGCAGCATCACCTGAAGCTTGGTGGTCAGGTGGGTGATGCAGCATCACCTGAAGCTTGTGGTCAGGTGGGTGATGCAGCATCACCTGAAGCTTGGTGGTCAGGTGGGTGATGCAGCATCACCTGAAGCTTGGTGGTCAGGTGGGTGATGCAGCATCACCTGAAGCTTGTGTCAGGTGGGTGATGCAGCATCACCTGAAGCTTGGGTCAGGTGGGTGATGCAGCATCACCTGAAGCTTGGTGGTCAGGTGGGTGATGCAGCATCACCTGAAGCTTGGTGGTCAGGTGGGTGACGCAGCATCACCTGAAGCTTGGTGGTCAGGTGGGTGATGCAGCATCACCTGAAGCTTGGTGGTCAGGTGGGTGATGCAGCATCACCTGAAGCTTGGTGGTCAGGTGGGAGACGCAGCATCACCTGAAGCTTGGTGGTCAGGTGGGTGACTGCAGCATCACCTGAAGCTTGGGTCAGGTGGGTGACGCAGCATCACCTGAAGCTTGGTCAGGTGGGATGACGCAGCATCACCTGAAGCTTGGTGGTCAGGTGGGTAGATGCAGCATCACCTGAAGCTTGGTGGTCAGGTGGGTGATACAGCATCACCTGAAGCTTGGTGGTCAGGTGGGTGATGCAGCATCACCTGAAGCTTGGTTGTCAGGTGGGAGACGCAGCATCACCTGAAGCTTGGTCAGGTGGGTGATACAGCATCACCTGAAGCTTGGTGATCAGGTGGGTGATGCAGCATCACCTGAAGCTTGGTGGTCAGGTGGGTGATGCAGCATCACCTAAGCTTGTGGTCAGGTGGGTGATGCAGCATCACCTGAAGCTTGGTCAGGTGGGATGACGCAGCATCACCTGAAGCTTGGTGGTCAGGTGGGAGACGCAGCTTCACCTGAAGCTTGGTGGTCAGGTGTGAGACGCAGCATCACCTGAAGCTTGGTGGTCAGATGGGTGACGCAGCATCACCTGAAGCTTGGTGGTCAGATGGGAGACGCAGCATCACCTGAAGCTTGGTGGTCAGGTGGGTGATGCAGCATCACCTGAAGCTTGGTGGTCAGGTGGGTGACGCAGCATCACCTGAAGCTTGGTGGTCAGGTGGGTGATGCAGCATCACCTGAAGCTTGGTCAGGTGGGAGACGCAGCATCACCTGAAGCTGGTGGTCAGGTGGGTGATGCAGCATCACCTGAAGCTTGGTGGTCAGGTGGGTGACTGCAGCATCACCTGAAGCTTGGTGGTCAGGTGGGATGACGCAGCATCACCTGAAGCTTGGTCAGGTGGGAGACGCAGCATCACCTGAAGCTTGGTCAGGTGGGGAGACGCAGCATCACCTGAAGCTTGGTCAGGTGGGAGACGCAGCATCACCTGAAGCTTGGTCAGGTGGGAGACGCAGCATCACCTGAAGCTTGGTCAGGTGGGAGACGCAGCATCACCTGAAGCTTGTGTCAGGTGGGAGACTGCAGCATCACCTGAAGCTTGGTCAGGTGGGAGACGCAGCATCACCTGAAGCTTGGTGGTCAGGTGGGATGATGCAGCATCACCTGAAGCTTGGTGGTCAGGTGGGTGACTGCAGCATCACCTGAAGCTTGGTGGTCAGGTGGGAGACGCAGCATCACCTGAAGCTTGGTCAGGTGGGAGACGCAGCATCACCTGAAGCTTGGTCAGGTGGGATGATGCAGCATCACCTGAAGCTTGGTGGTCAGGTGGGTGATGCAGCATCACCTGAAGCTTGGTGGTCAGGTGGGTGATGCAGCATCACCTGAAGCTTGGTGGTCAGGTGGGTGATGCAGCATCACCTGAAGCTTGGTGGTCAGGTGGGTGATGCAGCATCACCTGAAGCTTGGTGGTCAGGTGGGAGACGCAGCATCACCTGAAGCTTGGTGGTCAGGTGGGAGACGCAGCATCACCTGAAGCTTGGTCAGGTGGGAGACGCAGCATCACCTGAAGCTTGTGGTCAGGTGGGAGACGCAGCATCACCTGAAGCTTGGGTCAGGTGGGAGACGCAGCATCACCTGAAGCTTGGTGGTCAGGTGGGTGATGCAGCATCACCTGAAGCTTGGTGGTCAGGTGGGTGATGCAGCATCACCTGAAGCTTGGTGGTCAGGTGGGATGACGCAGCATCACCTGAAGCTTGGTGGTCAGGTGGGAGACGCAGCATCACCTGAAGCTTGGTCAGGTGGGTGATAGCAGCATCACCTGAAGCTTGGTGGATCAGGTGGGTGATGCAGCATCACCTGAAGCTTGGTGGTCAGGTGGGTGATGCAGCATCACCTGAAGCTTGGTGGTCAGGTGGGTGATGCAGCATCACCTGAAGCTTGGTCAGGTGGGAGACGCAGCATCACCTGAAGCTTGGTGGTCAGGTGGGAGACGCAGCTTCACCTGAAGCTTGGTGGTCAGGTGTGAGACGCAGCATCACCTGAAGCTTGGTGGTCAGGTGGGTGACGCAGCATCACCTGAAGCTTGGTGGTCAGATGGGAGACGCAGCATCACCTGAAGCTTGGTGGTCAGGTGGGTGATGCAGCATCACCTGAAGCTTGGTGGTCAGGTGGGTGACGCAGCATCACCTGAAGCTTGGTGGTCAGGTGGGTGATGCAGCATCACCTGAAGCTTGGTCAGGTGGGAGACGCAGCATCACCTGAAGCTTGGTGGTCAGGTGGGTGATGCAGCATCACCTGAAGCTTGGTGGTCAGGTGGGTGATGCAGCATCACCTGAAGCTTGGTGGTCAGGTGGGTGACGCAGCATCACCTGAAGCTTGGTCAGGTGGGAGACGCAGCATCACCTGAAGCTTGTGGTCAGGTGGGTAGATCGCAGCATCAGCCTGAAGCTTGTGGTCAGGTGGGAGACGCAGCATCACCTGAAGCTTGGTCAGGTGGGAGACGCAGCATCACCTGAAGCTTGGTCAGGTGGGAGACGCAGCATCACCTGAAGCTTGGTGGTCAGGTGGGAGACTGCAGCATCACCTGAAGCTTGGTCAGGTGGGAGACGCAGCATCACCTGAAGCTTGGTGGTCAGGTGGGATGATGCAGCATCACCTGAAGCTTGGTGGTCAGGTGGGTGACGCAGCATCACCTGAAGCTTGGTGTCAGGTGGGAGACGCAGCATCACCTGAAGCTTGGTCAGGTGGGAGACGCAGCATCACCTGAAGCTTGGTCAGGTGGGAGACGCAGCATCACCTGAAGCTTGGTGTCAGGTGGGAGACGCAGCATCACCTGAAGCTTGGTCAGGTGGGAGACGCAGCATCACCTGAAGCTTGGTGGTCAGGTGGGTGATGCAGCATCACCTGAAGCTTGGTGGTCAGGTGGGTGATGCAGCATCACCTGAAGCTTGGTGTCAGGTGGGAGACTGCAGCATCACCTGAAGCTTGGTGTCAGGTGGGAGACGCAGCATCACCTGAAGCTTGTGGTCAGGTGGGTGATGCAGCATCACCTGAAGCTTGGTGGTCAGGTGGGTGATGCAGCATCACCTGAAGCTTGTGGTCAGGTGGGAGACGCAGCATCACCTGAAGCTTGGGTCAGGTGGGAGACGCAGCATCACCTGAAGCTTGGTCAGGTGGGAGACGCAGCATCACCTGAAGCTTGGTGGTCAGGTGGGAGACGCAGCATCACCTGAAGCTTGGTGGTCAGGTGGGAGACGCAGCATCACCTGAAGCTTGGTGGTCAGGTGGGAGACGCAGCATCACCTGAAGCTTGGTGGTCAGGTGGGAGACGCAGCATCACCTGAAGCTTGGTGGTCAGGTGGGTGATGCAGCATCACCTGAAGCTTGGTCAGGTGGGAGACGCAGCATCACCTGAAGCTTGGTGGTCAGGTGGGTGATGCAGCATCACCTGAAGCTTGGTGGTCAGGTGGGTGATGCAGCATCACCTGAAGCTTGGTGGTCAGGTGGGTGACGCAGCATCACCTGAAGCTTGGTCAGGTGGGAGACGCAGCATCACCTGAAGCTTGGTGGTCAGGTGGGAGACGCAGCATCACCTGAAGCTTGGTGGTCAGGTGGGTGATGCAGCATCACCTGAAGCTTGGTCAGGTGGGAGACGCAGCATCACCTGAAGCTTGGTGGTCAGGTGGGTGATGCAGCATCACCTGAAGCTTGGTGGTCAGGTGGGTGATGCAGCATCACCTGAAGCTTGGTGGTCAGGTGGGTGACGCAGCATCACCTGAAGCTTGGTGGTCAGGTGGGTGACGCAGCATCACCTGAAGCTTGGTCAGGTGGGAGACGCAGCATCACCTGAAGCTTGGTGGTCAGGTGGGATGATGCAGCATCACCTGAAGCTTGGTGTCAGGTGGGTGACGCAGCATCACCTGAAGCTTGGTCAGGTGGGATGATGCAGCATCACCTGAAGCTTGGTCAGGTGGGAGACGCAGCATCACCTGAAGCTTGGTGGTCAGGTGGGTGATGCAGCATCACCTGAAGCTTGGTGGTCAGGTGGGTGATGCAGCATCACCTGAAGCTTGGTGGTCAGGTGGGTGACGCAGCATCACCTGAAGCTTGGTGGTCAGGTGGGTGAAGCAGCATCACCTGAAGCTTGGTCAGGTGGGAGGACGCAGCATCACCTGAAGCTTGGTCAGGTGGGAGACGCAGCATCACCTGAAGCTTGGTCAGGTGGGAGACGCAGCATCACCTGAAGCTTGGTCAGGTGGGAGACGCAGCATCACCTGAAGCTTGGTCAGGTGGGAGACGCAGCATCACCTGAAGCTTGGTCAGGTGGGAGACGCAGCATCACCTGAAGCTTGGTCAGGTGGGAGACGCAGCATCACCTGAAGCTTGTGGTCAGGTGGGATGATGCAGCATCACCTGAAGCTTGGTGGTCAGGTGGGTGATGCAGCATCACCTGAAGCTTGGTCAGGTGGGATGATGCAGCATCACCTGAAGCTTGGTGGTCAGGTGGGTGATGCAGCATCACCTGAAGCTTGGTGGTCAGGTGGGATGATGCAGCATCACCTGAAGCTTGGTGGTCAGGTGGGAGACTGCAGCATCACCTGAAGCTTGGTGGTCAGGTGGGAGATGCAGCATCACCTGAAGCTTGGTGGTCAGGTGGGTGATGCAGCATCACCTGAAGCTTGGTGGTCAGGTGGGTGATGCAGCATCACCTGAAGCTTGGTCAGGTGGGAGATGCAGCATCACCTGAAGCTTGGTGGTCAGGTGGGTGATGCAGCATCACCTGAAGCTTGGTGGTCAGGTGGGTGACGCAGCATCACCTGAAGCTTGGTGGTCAGGTGGGAGACGCAGCATCACCTGAAGCTTGGTGGTCAGGTGGGAGACGCAGCATCACCTGAAGCTTGGTCAGGTGGGAGACGCAGCATCACCTGAAGCATGGTGGTCAGGTGGGAGACGCAGCATCACCTGAGGCTTGGTGGTCAGGTGGGAGACGCAGCATCACCTGAAGCTTGGTGGTCAGGTGGGTGACGCAGCATCACCTGAAGCTTGGTGGTCAGGTGGGAGACGCAGCATCACCTGAAGCTTGGTGGTCAGGTGGGTGATGCAGCATCACCTGAAGCTTGGTGGTCAGGTGGGTGACGCAGCATCACCTGAAGCTTGGTGGTCAGGTGGGAGACGCAGCATCACCTGAAGCTTGGTCAGGTGGGAGACGCAGCATCACCTGAAGCTTGGTCAGGTGGGTGATGCAAGCATCACCTGAAGCTTGGTGGTCAGGTGGGAGACGCAGCATCACCTGAAGCTTGGTGGTCAGGTGGGAGACGCAGCATCACCTGAAGCTTGGTGGTCAGGTGGGTGACGCAGCATCACCTGAAGCTTGGTGGTCAGGTGGGTGATCGCAGCATCACCTGAAGCTTGGTGGTCAGGTGGGTGACTGCAGCATCACCTGAAGCTTGGTGGTCAGGTGGGTGATGCAGCATCACCTGAAGCTTGGTGGTCAGGTGGGTGATGCAGCATCACCTGAAGCTTGGTGGTCAGGTGGGTGACGCAGCATCACCTGAAGCTGGTGGTCAGGTGGGAGACGCAGCATCACCTGAAGCTTGGTCAGGTGGGAGACGCAGCATCACCTGAAGCTTGGTGGTCAGGTGGGAGACGCAGCATCACCTGAAGCTTGGTGGTCAGGTGGGTAGACGCAGCATCACCTGAAGCTTGGTGGTCAGGTGGGAGACGCAGCATCACCTGAAGCTTGGTGGTCAGGTGGGAGACGCAGCATCACCTGAAGCTTGGTGGTCAGGTGGGTGATGCAGCATCACCTGAAGCTTGGTGGTCAGGTGGGTGATGCAGCATCACCTGAAGCTTGGTGGTCAGGTGGGTGATGCAGCATCACCTGAAGCTTGGTGGTCAGGTGGGTGATGCAGCATCACCTGAAGCTTGGTGGTCAGGTGGGAGACGCAGCATCACCTGAAGCTTGGTGGTCAGGTGGGTAGACTGCAGCATCACCTGAAGCTTGGTGGTCAGGTGGGAGACGCAGCATCACCTGAAGCTTGGTGGTCAGGTGGGAGACGCAGCATCACCTGAAGCTTGGTGGTCAGGTGGGTGATGCAGCATCACCTGAAGCTTGGTGGTCAGGTGGGTGATGCAGCATCACCTGAAGCTTGGTGGTCAGGTGGGTGATGCAGCATCACCTGAAGCTTGGTGGTCAGGTGGGAGACGCAGCATCACCTGAAGCTTGGTGGTCAGGTGGGATGATGCAGCATCACCTGAAGCTTGGTGGTCAGGTGGGTGATGCAGCATCACCTGAAGCTTGGTGGTCAGGTGGGAGACGCAGCATCACCTGAAGCTTGGGGTCAGGTGGGAGACGCAGCATCACCTGAAGCTTGGTGGTCAGGTGGGATGACGCAGCATCACCTGAAGCTTGGTGGTCAGGTGGGAGACGCAGCATCACCTGAAGCTTGGTGTCAGGTGGGAGACGCAGCATCACCTGAAGCTTGGTCAGGTGGGAGACGCAGCATCACCTGAAGCTTGGTGGTCAGGTGGGAGACGCAGCATCACCTGAAGCTTGGTGGTCAGGTGGGTGATGCAGCATCACCTGAAGCTGGTGGTCAGGTGGGTGACTGCAGCATCACCTGAAGCTTGGTGGTCAGGTGGGTGATGCAGCATCACCTGAAGCTTGGTGGTCAGGTGGGATGATGCAGCATCACCTGAAGCTTGGTGGTCAGGTGGGAGACGCAGCATCACCTGAAGCTTGGTGGTCAGGTGGGAGACGCAGCATCACCTGAAGCTTGGTGGTCAGGTGGGATGACGCAGCATCACCTGAAGCTTGGTGGTCAGGTGGGTAGATGCAGCATCACCTGAAGCTTGGTGGTCAGGTGGGATGATGCAGCATCACCTGAAGCTTGGTGGTCAGGTGGGTGATGCAGCATCACCTGAAGCTTGGTGGTCAGGTGGGTGACGCAGCATCACCTGAAGCTTGGTGGTCAGGTGGGATGACGCAGCATCACCTGAAGCTTGGTGGTCAGGTGGGTGATGCAGCATCACCTGAAGCTTGGTGGTCAGGTGGGTGACTGCAGCATCACCTGAAGCTTGGTGGTCAGGTGGGAGACGCAGCATCACCTGAAGCTTGGTGGTCAGGTGGGTGATGCAGCATCACCTGAAGCTTGGTGGTCAGGTGGGTGATGCAGCATCACCTGAAGCTTGGTGGTCAGGTGGGAGACGCAGCATCACCTGAAGCTTGGTGGTCAGGTGGGAGACGCAGCATCACCTGAAGCTTGGTCAGGTGGGAGACGCAGCATCACCTGAAGCTTGGGTCAGGTGGGATGACTGCAGCATCACCTGAAGCTTGGTGGTCAGGTGGGATGATGCAGCATCACCTGAAGCTTGTGTCAGGTGGGGATGCAGCATCACCTGAAGCTTTGGTCAGGTGGGTGATGCAGCATCACCTGAAACTTGGTGGGTCAGGTGGGTAGATGCAGGGCATCACCTGAAGCATGGTGGTCAGGTGTGTAGACGCAGCATCACCTGAATCGTGGTGGTCAGTATGGGTGGACGCAGCATCACCTGAAGCTGGTAGGTCAGAGTGGGAGACGCAGCATCACCTGAAGCTTGGTGGTCAGGTGGGGACGCAGCATCACCTGAAGCTTGGTGGTCAGGTGGGTGATGCAGCATCACCTGAAGCTTGGTGGTCAGGGGGGAGACGCAGCATCACCTGAAGCTTGGGTGGGGGGGCAGTCCTGAAGCTTGGTGGAGGAGGGGCATCACCTGAACGGGGTCAGGTGGGATGGCAGCATCACCTGAAGCTTGGTGGTCAGGTGGTGATGCAGCATCACCTGAAGCTTGTGGTCAGGTGGGTGATGCAGCATCACCTGAAGCTTGGTGGTCAGGTGGGTGATGCAGCATCACCTGAAGTCTTGGTCAGGTGGGAGACGCAGCATCACCTGAAGCTTAGGTCAGGTGGGAGACGCAGCATCACCTGAAGCTTGGTCAGGTGGAGACGCAGCATCACCTGAAGCTTGGTGGTCAGGTGGGAGACGCAGCATCACCTGAAGCTTGGTGGTCAGGTGGGTGATGCAGCATCACCTGAAGCTTGGTCAGGTGGGAGACTGCAGCATCACCTGAAGCTTGGTGGTCAGGTGGGTGATGCAGCATCACCTGAAGCTTGGTGGTCAGGTGGGTGATGCAGCATCACCTGAAGCTTGGTGGTCAGGTGGGATGACGCAGCATCACCTGAAGCTTGGGTCAGGTGGGAGACGCAGCATCACCTGAAGCTTGGTGGTCAGGTGGGAGACGCAGCATCACCTGAAGCTTGGTGGTCAGGTGGGTGATGCAGCATCACCTGAAGCTTGGTCAGGTGGGAGACGCAGCATCACCTGAAGCTTGGTGGTCAGGTGGGTGATGCAGCATCACCTGAAGCTTGGTGGTCAGGTGGGTGATGCAGCATCACCTGAAGCTTGGTGGTCAGGTGGGTGACGCAGCATCACCTGAAGCTTGGTCAGGTGGGAGACGCAGCATCACCTGAAGCTTGGTCAGGTGGGAGACGCAGCATCACCTGAAGCTTGGTCAGGTGGGAGACGCAGCATCACCTGAAGCTTGGTCAGGTGGGAGACGCAGCATCACCTGAAGCTTGGTCAGGTGGGACACGCAGCATCACCTGAAGCTTGGTCAGGTGGGACACGCAGCATCACCTGAAGCTTTGTGGTCAGGTGGGTGATGCAGCATCACCTGAAGCTTGGTGGTCAGGTGGGTGATGCAGCATCACCTGAAGCATGGTGGTCAGGTGGGTGACGCAGCATCACCTGAAGCTTGGTGGTCAGGTGGGTGACGCAGCATCACCTGAAGCTTAGTCAGGTGGGAGACGCAGCATCACCTGAAGCTTGGTCAGGTGGGAGACGCAGCATCACCTGAAGCTTGGTCAGGTGGGAGACGCAGCATCACCTGAAGCTTGGTCAGGTGGGAGACGCAGCATCACCTGAAGCTTGGTCAGGTGGGGGACGCAGCATCACCTGAAGCTTGGTGTCAGGTGGGTGACTGCAGCATCACCTGAAGCTTGGTGTCAGGTGGGAGACGCAGCATCACCTGAAGCTTGGGTCAGGTGGGAGACGCAGCATCACCTGAAGCTTGGTCAGGTGGGAGACGCAGCATCACCTGAAGCTTGTGGTCAGGTGGGAGACGCAGCATCACCTGAAGCTTGGTGGTCAGGTGGGAGACGCAGCATCACCTGAAGCTTGGTGGTCAGGTGGGAGACGCAGCATCACCTGAAGCTTGGTGGTCAGGTGGGAGACGCAGCATCACCTGAAGCTTGGTGGTCAGGTGGGAGACGCAGCATCACCTGAAGCTTGGTGGTCAGGTGGGATGATGCAGCATCACCTGAAGCTTGGTGGTCAGGTGGGTGACGCAGCATCACCTGAAGCTTGGTGGTCAGGTGGGAGACGCAGCATCACCTGAAGCTTGGTGGTCAGGTGGGTGATGCAGCATCACCTGAAGCTTGGTGGTCAGGTGGGTGACGCAGCATCACCTGAAGCTTGGTGGTCAGGTGGGAGACTGCAGCATCACCTGAAGCTTGGTGGTCAGGTGGGAGACGCAGCATCACCTGAAGCTTGGTGGTCAGGTGGGAGACGCAGCATCACCTGAAGCTTGGTGGTCAGGTGGGTGACGCAGCATCACCTGAAGCTTGGTGGTCAGGTGGGAGACGCAGCATCACCTGAAGCTTGGTGGTCAGGTGGGTGACTGCAGCATCACCTGAAGCTTGGTGGTCAGGTGGGATGACGCAGCATCACCTGAAGCTTGGTGGTCAGGTGGGTGATGCAGCATCACCTGAAGCTTGGTGGTCAGGTGGGTGACGCAGCATCACCTGAAGCTTGGTGGTCAGGTGGGAGACGCAGCATCACCTGAAGCTTGGTCAGGTGGGAGACGCAGCATCACCTGAAGCTTGGTCAGGTGGGAGACGCAGCATCACCTGAAGCTTGGTGGTCAGGTGGGAGACGCAGCATTCACCTAGAAGCTTGGTGGTCAGGTGGGAGACTGCAGCATCACACTGAAGCTTAGTGGTCCAGGTGGGGAGACAGCAGCATCACCTGAAGCTTGGTGGGTCAGGTGGATGACTGCAGCATCACCTGACGCTTGGTGGTCAGGTGGGAGACGCAGCATCACCTGAAGCTTGGTGGTCAGGTGGGTAGACTGCAGCATCACCTGAAGCTTGTGGTCAGGATGGGTGACATCACGCATCACCTGAAAGCTTGTAGGTCAGGATGGGAGACTGCAGCACATCAACCTGAAGCTATGATTGGTCAGAGTGGTGCAGGCAGCATCACCTGAAGCTTGGTGGTCAGGTGGGTTAGACGCAGCATCAACCTGAAGCATTGGGTGGTCAGGGGGGAGACTGCAGCATCACCTGAAGCTTGGTCAAGGTGGGAGACGCAGCATCACCTGAAAGCTTTGGTGGTCAGGTAGGGATGCACAGCCATCCACCTGAAGCTTGGTGGTCACGGTGGGATGACTGCAGACATCACCTGAAGCTTGGTGGTCAGGGGTGGAGACGCAGCATCACCTGAAGCTTGGTGGTCAGGTGGGAGACGCAGCATCACCTGAAGCTTGGTGGTCAGGTGGGAGACGCAGCATCACCTGAAGCTTGGTGGTCAGGTGGGTGATGCAGCATCACCTGAAGCTTGGTGGTCAGGTGGGTGACGCAGCATCACCTGAAGCTTGGTGGTCAGGTGGGTGATGCAGCATCACCTGAAGCTTGGTGGTCAGGTGGGTCACGCAGCATCACCTGAAGCTTGGTGGTCAGGTGGGAGACGCAGCATCACCTGAAGCTTGGTGGTCAGGTGGGAGACGCAGCATCACCTGAAGCTTGGTGGTCAGGTGGGAGACGCAGCATCACCTGAAGCTTGGTGGTCAGGTGGGAGATGCAGCATCACCTGAAGCTTGGTGGTCAGGTGGGTGATGCAGCATCACCTGAAGCTTGGTGGTCAGGTGGGTGATGCAGCATCACCTGAAGCTTGGTGGTCAGGTGGGTGACGCAGCATCACCTGAAGCTTGGTGGTCAGGTGGGAGACGCAGCATCACCTGAAGCTTGGTGGTCAGGTGGGAGACGCAGCATCACCTGAAGCTTGTGTCAGGTGGGATGACGCAGCATCACCTGAAGCTTGTGGTCAGGTGGGAGACGCAGCATCACCTGAAGCTTGGTGGTCAGGTGGGAGACGCAGCATCACCTGAAGCTTGGTGGTCAGGTGGGTGATGCAGCATCACCTGAAGCTTGGTGGTCAGGTGGGAGACGCAGCATCACCTGAAGCTTGGTGGTCAGGTGGGAGACGCAGCATCACCTGAAGCTTGGTGGTCAGGAGGGAGACGCAGCATCACCTGAAGCTTGGTGGTCAGGTGGGAGACGCAGCATCACCTGAATCTTGGTGGTCAGGTGGGTGATGCAGCATGACCTGAAGCTTGGTGGTCAGGTGGGTGACGCAGCATCACCTGAAGCTTGGTGGTCAGGTGGGTGATGCAGCATCACCTGAAGCTCGGTGGTCAGGTGGGTCACGCAGCATCACCTGAAGCTTGGTGGTCAGGTGGGAGACGCAGCATCACCTGAAGCTTGGTGGTCAGGTGGGAGACGCAGCATCACCTGAAGCTTGGTGGTCAGGTGGGAGACGCAGCATCACCTGAAGCTTGGTGGTCAGGTGGGAGATGCAGCATCACCTGAAGCTTGGTGGTCAGGTGGGTGATGCAGCATCACCTGAAGCTTGGTGGTCAGGTGGGTGATGCAGCATCACCTGAAGCTTGGTGGTCAGGTGGGTGACGCAACATTACCTGAAGCTTCGTGGTCAGGTGGGAGACGCAGCATCACCTGAAGCTTGGTGGTCAGGTGGGAGACGCAGCATCACCTGAAGCTTGGTCAGGTGGGAGACGCAGCATCACCTAATCTGGTGGTCAGGTGTGGGAGACCAGACCTGAAGCTTGGTGTCAGGTGGGAGACGCAGCATCACCTGAAGCTTGGTGGTCAGGTGGGTGAGCGCAGCATCACCTGAAGCTTGGTGGTCAGGTGGGTGACGCAGCATCACCTGAAGCTTGGTGGTCAGGTGGGAGACGCAGCATCACCTGAAGCTTGGTGGTCAGGTGGGAGACGCAGCATCACCTGAAGCTTGGTCAGGTGGGAGACGCAGCATCACCTGAAGCTTGGTCAGGTGGGAGACGCAGCATCACCTGAAGCTTGGTGGTCAGGTGGGAGACGCAGCATCACCTGAAGCTTGGTGGTCAGGTGGGTGATGCAGCATCACCTGAAGCTTGGTGGTCAGGTGGGTGACGCAACATCACCTGATGCTTGGTGGTCAGGTGGGAGACGCAGCATCACCTGAAGCTTGGTCAGGTGGGAGACGCAGCATCACCTGAAGCTTGGTGGTCAGGTGGGAGACGCAGCATCACCTGAAGCTTGGTGGTCAGGTGGGAGATGCAGCATCACCTGAAGCTTGGTGGTCAGGTGGGAGACGCAGCATCACCTGAAGCTTGGTGGTCAGGTGGGTGATGCAGCATCACCTGAAGCTTGGTGGTCAGGTGGGAGACGCAGCATCACCTGAAGCTTGGTGGTCAGGTGGGAGACTGCAGCATCACCTGAAGCTTGGTGGTCAGGTGGGTGATGCAGCATCACCTGAAGCTTGGTAGTCAGGTGGAAGACGCAGCATCACCTGAAGCTTGGTGGTCAGGTGGGTGATGCAGCATCACCTGAAGCTTGGTGGTCAGGTGGGAGACGCAGCATCACCTGAAGCTTGGTCAGGTGGGGAGACGCAGCATCACCTGAAGCTTGGTGGTCAGGTGGGAGACGCAGCATCACCTGAAGCTTGGTGGTCAGGTGGGAGACGCAGCATCACCTGAAACTTGGTCAGGTGGGAGACGCAGCATCACCTGAAGCTTGGTGGTCAGGTGGGAGACGCAGCATCACCTGAAGCTTGGTGGTCAGGTGGGAGACGCAGCATCACCTGAAGCTTGGTGGTCAGGTGGGTGATGCAGCATCACCTGAAGCTTGGTGGTCAGGTGGGTGACGCAGCATCACCTGAAGCTTGGTGGTCAGTTGGGAGACGCAGCATCACCTGAAGCTTGGTGGTCAGGTGGGAGACGCAGCATCACCTGAGGCTTGGTGGTCAGGTGGGTGATGCAGCACCACCTGAAGCTTGGTGGTCAGGTGGGTGATGCAGCATCACCTGAAGCTTGGTGGTCAGGTGGGAGACGCAGCATCACCTGAAGCTTGGTGGTCAGGTGGGTGATTCAGCATCACCTGAAGCTTGGTGGTCAGGTGGGTGATGCAGCATCACCTGAAGCTTGGTGGCCAGGTGGGAGACGCAGCATCACCTGAAGCTTGGTGGTCAGGTGGGTGATGCAGCATCACCTGAAGCTTGGTGGTCAGGTGGGTGATGCAGCATCACCTGAAGCTTGGTGGTCAGGTGGGAGACGCAGCATCACCTGAAGCTTGGTGGTCAGGTGGGTGATACAGCATCACCTGAAGCTTGGTGGTCAGGTGAGTGATGCAGCATCACCTGAAGCTTGGTGGTCAGGTGGGAGACGCAGCATCACCTGAAGCTTGGTGGTCAGGTGGGTGATGCAGCATCACCTGAAGCTTGGTGGTCAGGTGGGTGATGCAGCATCACCTGAAGCTTGGTGGTCAGGTCGGAGACGCAGCATCACCTGAAGCTTGGTGGTCAGGTGGGAGACGCAGCATCACCTGAAGCTTGGTGGTCAGGTGGGTGATGCAGCATTACCTGAAGCTTGGTGGTCAGGTGGGAGACGCAGCATCACCTGAAGCTTGGTCAGGAGGGAGATGCAGCATCACCTGGAGCATCCCCAAGGGGAGAATAATAATTATCTCTGACGACACAAATGTCCACAAACAGTCCGCACTATCAATAAAAAACGAGAAAGGAAATTTCGACTGACTCTTGGAAATCAGTCATGTGAGTACCTGTAAAAACGTCTGTTTCCCTCTCGTACTTTATAGACGCTTCTCACTTGAGACAGATAACGCCTCGCTGGATGCCTTTCGGACCTTGCCCGGGCAGCAGGCATGGACTCGGGGAGATGTTGAACTTTAGAGGGATTAACTGAGTCGAGTTTTGACGGTTGCCTACGTACAGGCGCGTGCGCGCGTACTCCGTCCCTTCACGCACCTCTACACACTCCTGCGTGCACTCGAACACACGTGTACACACATACACAAACACCCTCAAAGAATGATAGGGAAGTGTGCAAAGGTATCAGATACATTTTCCAGGAATTTTTTAAGCCAGAATCAGGGTTGCCGCCAGATCTGACTTCTGACAGAACATGAATTACCAGAAAATATTAACATCGAGACAGAAGTGACGTTACAGGAAGAAACACACAATTAGAGGAGCTGTATATGATCAAAGCTACAGTTCCTAACGATATCTCATCATGGGTGCTAAAAGAGGCAGCTGCAGCATTGTGTGGACCCCTTGCTATAGTCTTCAACTCCTCACTTGAAATGAAGGAACTTCATGACATTAGAAAGTGGCAAATGTGGTCCCTATATATATATATATATATATATATATATATATATATATATATATATATATATATATATATATATATATATATATATATATATATATATATATATATATATATATATATATATATATATATATATATATATATATATATATATATATATATATATATATCAGAAAGGAGAAAAACGAACCACGAGCCCACAGACCGATATCGATAAAATGTATTTCCTCTAAAATATAGTCTAATTAAATTTAGAGTAATTAAATTTAGTCTAATTAAATTTAGAGTCTAATTAAATTTAGAGTCTAATTAAATTTAGAGTAATTAAATTTAGTCTAATTAAATTTAGAGTCTAATTAAATTTAGAGCCTAATTAAATTTAGAGTCTAATAAAATTTAGAGTCTAATTAAATTTAGAGTAATTAAATTTAGTCTAATTAAATTTAGTCTAATTAAATTTAGAGTCTAATTAAATTTAGTCTAATTAAATTTAGTCTAATTAAATTTAGAGTAACTAAGTTTAGAGTCTAATTAAATTTAGAGTCTAATTATATTTAGAGTCTAATTAAATTTAGAGTCTAATTAAATTTAGAGTCTAATTAAATTTAGAGTCTAATTAAATTTAGAGTCTAAATTTTTAGTAATTAAATTTTGAGTAATTAAATTTTGAGTCTAATTAAATTTAGAGTCTGATTTATATGTTCTAAATGTCTTCCAGAACATTTATTTCCTATTTATAAAAGGGGGCCGGTCGGCCGAGCGGACAGCACACTGGGCTTGTGATCCTGTGGTCCCGGGTTCGATCCCAGCCGCTGGCGAGAAACAATGGGCAGAGTTTCTTTCACCCTATGCCCCTATTACCTAGCAGTAAAATAGGTACCTGGGTGTTAGTCAGCTGTCACGGGCTGCTTCCTGGGGGTGGAGGCCTGGTCGAGGACCGGGTCGCGGGGACACTAAAAAGCCCCGAAATCATCTCAAGACATCTCAAGATAACCACCTTCCCCATCCAGTATAGTTAAAGGATGACTCAACAAGTACAACAAGGCTGGAAGGCACGGCATATGACCTCGCCGTCCTGTGGACACGGATAGGCAAGTATGCGCACGTACAACCTTAAAAGAAACGTACCTAATTCATTAGATCAAAGAGCATTCAGATGGCTTCTTATCCGGCTGGCAAATGTAATAATTTTAGCTTACTGGATATTATAGCAGAGAACACGATCAACAGCGTTCTCACACACTGGCCTGATGGGTTAGCAGACACCCAGCCTGGTGGATGTCCTCCAGCCTGGCGGATGCCCCTCCAGCCTGGTGGATGTGCCTCCAGCCTGGTGGATGCCTCCCCAGCCTGGTGGATCACCCCACCATCATACACTACCAGCTAACAAGAACAATATCCTTAAGCGATATCCACCCAACAGCGTTGCAGGCCAGGCCAGAGCATCTGTTATACTCAAATTCTATGTCAGTTGAAATGTAACCAATCACAGGCAAGTAGGCCTCTGACGTCATGCCAGACAGAGGAGCATCAAGCCATGCTCCCAGCAGCCTCACAGACTCAGAGTAGAAGGACCTCGGCTGGATAGTTATACACCTGTTTGTCTCGGTCAATAAATATATACAGAACCGACTACTGTGTCTACATTCTACCCGAACAAGGCAAACGAATACTGGTAGCAGCAGTGGGATCCAGAATTTTTTTTTTCTGGAAACTAAAATTCAAGTACCCAGCAGCGCCTTGTGTTTCACAGTACAGCCGCCACTGCCATCAGCCGCCTCCACAAGCCGCCATCCTGCCACCCACACATCAAATATTGTGCCCGACTGGGGTCCTGCAATCAACCACTACTCCAGGCCAACGTCTCAGCAGTAAGGGTCAATATTTTCCTGTGAGAACGCTAATTCATCAGTGAGGAGGAAGGAAGCTTCCGCGCCAGCCATTTTTGAATCTCGCGCCATCACGTGGGAACCTGCACCCACCACCATCACCACCACCCAAGCTGACAGCATCTATGCTTTGTGAGTGTTCAAGCTACTGCAATCGTGGTCAATCATCGTCGCAACTATCAACTGATCATCGTATGTGCTGCATTGTTCCTTGAGAATATTTGGTGGACTGCAATTGTTTGACTAGTGTAGCCTCCCCAGGCTACACTAGTAGCCTACACTACACTACAGTGTAGTGTAGTGTAGCCTGTAGTACACTACAGGCTACACCTCGCCTCCCTCTCAAGCTCACACCTCGCCACCAGCCCCTGCTACATCATTTTGTGTGAACTCCTGCCTCCCAATCGTGTTTCTCCACCGACATCGTCGCAATATCGTCGTCGTCAGAATTTATCTTCGCGCTTCCAGCGTCAACAGTGTGGGGTCCCTGAGTCTCGCGCCACCGCCACCAGGAGTGCTGCCGTCGCACCAGTTTGTAAACAAACCTCACATGTGCCCCTTCAGGTCTTCACGACGTTCCTCCAATTTTGGCTACTGGTGATTCTCATGAATTGCAACCCTGAGATAAGTCATTGTTAGTTGAGAACAATGTGCCAAGTTCTAAAACGTGACTTACATAATACTATCCATAATATCCTGTGAATTAACCAATCAGTGACTTGTTAAATATTGGAGCCGCCTCAGTACTCAACTCCCCACAATTTCCTTGTGTGATTTCAACATTCCTGCTTCTTACAGTAATTTCCTTGAATTTTAATTGTTCTCCTAGAGTGTTATTGGTAAATTCAAATTCCAGTGAAGTAAGAAATCCTTGTTTTAGTAGCAGTTAAGGATTTGTGCAATATAATTTTTTTTTAATTCCTCCAGGCCTAAAATTGAAATTTATTCCTTCAACATTTCATATTATAATTTTTACCATAGCAGTTATATACATTCCTGTGTCCAGTTTATGTGTTACATCCATATTTCATGCATTGCCACTTGTTGTGTTGAATCTTTTTAATGAAATTTTGCAATTGCATTTCCCAGTTTTTATTCTAAATTGCTGTGCTTAGTCTGGTTTAATTAATTTACATACATCTAATTCCAGTCATTTTTTTTAATGAAAGATTGCTAAATTTAGTTTACAATTGCTTGTTCTTAATTATTTTCTTGCCTAGCCCAATTTAATAATTTTATTTCTGCCATTTTTTTAACTTTAGCCAAGTTGATATTTTTTTGAGTGTTTATTTTTGTGTATACTAATACTATTTCTGATGCCAGGTGCACTTAATTATAATCTGCGTTCAAATATTACTTCCACGGCTGTGACAATGCCTACCACTGTTGAAACCCCTTCAGACTCAACAGGAGCAGTTGCTCATCCCAATGGCCAGAGATCAGCTCAGGAAATGGCTATTCCTCTTTTTGCTGGGGAATCACGCTTATTAGAATCATGGTTTAGTAAGGTTGAAGCAAAAACTGTTGCACGTTTTTCTAAGCCTACTGATGCCGAATACTTAGTAATTGCACGGTCAGCTGTAGACACAACCAAAGGTGATGCACGTTTTGTTGTTGATGAGAAAGCCATTGTTAGCCTCCAGTCATGGTCTGATTTTAAGAATTTCTTTCGCCGTCGCTTTGTTAATAAAGGAGACCTTGACCCGTATAGGTTAGTCAAGAAAATTGCCAATGCCACCACGCAGCCTGGTGAATCGTTTAATGCATTTACTAGCCGTCTCGATCAGTATCTTTATGCCTTAGTGTCTGCTATGAATAATTCGACTTGGTTAGATAAAGACAATAATCTGTCCCCTGAGGCCATGGCCAAAATGATAGCATTTGGTACTTTAATGCATTTTGCCCCCGAGCATACTAAACCAATCGTTGAGCAACAAAATTTTGGTGTTAAACATGAAATTGGTGAAGTGTTTGAGGCTATTAACAATGCCGCAGATAAACTAGCTCCCCGAAGTGCTCAACTGTTGCCACCCTCTGATGCTGTAAATGTAGTTATAAGCTCTCAGCATCCTCCCACAAATTCTCAAAACTCTTGGTCGCAGAAGCGTACCCATGCTCGTAGCCCCCAGTCAAATTCACCGCCTCATAAATTGCCGAAACGCCATAGTCCACAACCATCCACTCCCTCATGTTGGCATTGTGGTAAGAGTAACCACCTTGCAAGGGACTGTTGGTCCGCCCCTAGATCATCACCTCCTAGACAATTCTCTCGGTCCCCGCGTCAATCTAATCATTCTAGGCTACCATTTTGCAAATACCATAAACAAGTTGGTCACCACACTGCGGATTGTAGAGCTAGGCAAAGGACATCTCCACCTCGTAACTCCCATGGTCAGTCTTGGCGAGGCTCACAGCGTCCAAGACATTATCAGAACTCTCGTCATTACAACTCCCAGCCCAGCTATAATGCAACTTCAAATTATAATGCTCAGTCACAGAATGCTGGAGCTCAGAATGTTCACTCCATGTCGTCGGGAAACCCCCAAGGCCATCCGCTAACCAATTCAAGCTAGCCAATCCTAGTGCCCTCCCTGTGTATTCAGTAGCTACCCAAAATAGATTTGGACACTTGACAGAGGAGGACACTGACTCTAGACCAGTTGTAGATGTTGACGGGTCCACAGTAAATTTGACACAAACAAGACGCAGATATCCCAGACAACATAAGTCAAAAGTAGTAACTTGTCCAGTCTCAAGTGATGGTCCCCTTGTCTCAGCCATTGTACATGGTAGAGTTTTAAAAGTTTTTCTTGACTCAGGTGCAAAAATTAATATTGTCAAGCCCTCAGCTCTTAGAGACATTGAGAGTAAGCACCCTACTATTTTAAAACAGTCACACATACCTTTTCTAAGTGGTATTTCAGGAAATAAAGTAAAAGTTCAGGGTGAAATTGACCTCCCACTCAAGTTCAATGATGTCACATTGTCTATAACATGTTTAGTTGTTGACATTATTCATTTTCCTGGAGACATTCTCTTAGGTCTGTACACCATGATTGATGAAAATATTGCATTGTTTCCCCATCGTTGGAACATAAGTATCAAAGACCATGTCATACCCTTGTGTAGCATGTATCGACAGGGCCATGAGTTCAACCTTCAATCAGATTACGTTAATTTTGTTGACACCCGCCTTGCAAGCGTAGGTTTGTCAGATCATTGTCGTGGTAGCATACCCGAGAAAACAGGCACTCGATTGAAGCATAGTAGTTGTGCAGTTGTTAAGGAGAATGAGTATCGGGACTTTCTGGAAGGGGACGCCCTAACGGATTCTCGTTGTCTCGCTCGCCTGGCAGCTTCCATCTCTGAAGTCAGTGGTTCCATGGCTACTGACACTGTGCTACACCCTCATTCTCTCACCAGAATAAGAGTTAAGGTTCAGGGAGTGCCTGAATTGTCGGATGTGATTGCGGAAAGTGAAACATGTAAAGTGAATGGTACATTTGTTGAACCCTCCTGGCACACAGTGCAGGATGGTACTGTCACATTATTTATCGCAAACACTAGTAATGCCAATATCCATCTTCAGTCTGGTACCCATGTTGTAGATTTTGCCCATTACTCATTACCGGTGCGAGTTGTGGATGATGTCTCCATGGATCATACTGTTTGTACACTCACACCAGGAGAACAGGGATCTCAGCCAGAGGTGCAAGCGCAACACCTCAGTCCCACTGATTTTCCTGACTCTATGGCTCAGCTTTTGGAAATTTTGAATAAGAATAGAGCTGTTGTTGCTCTACCAGGAGAAAAATTAGGTCTCACTCCTCTTATTACACATAAAATTCCCCTTGAACAAGGAACTACGCCTATTTATGTACCAGCTTACCGTCTTCCCCATTCTCAAAGAGCAGAAGCAGATAGACTTGTAGAAGAAATGTTACAGAGTGATGTAATTAAATTGAGTAATTCGCCATGGAACGCTCCATTGATTCTTGTACCAAAGCGAGATGGGACTTGGAGACCTGTAATCGATTATCGCAAGCTAAACAGAGTAACAATACCTGATCGTTTCCCACTTCCAGTTCTCAATGATTTGTTGCAAAGTATTGGTCGAAACAAAGTATTCTCAACGTTAGATTTGTTGCAGGGATTCTGGCAAATCCCCCTTGATGAGGAAAGTAAACAATTGACAGCCTTTAGTACTCCCAATGGTCATTTTCATTTCAAAAGAATGCCGTTTGGTTTGCGTAGTAGTCCAATAACCTTTTCACGGCTCATGACAAATCTATTTCGCAGATTGATAGGAAGTACGCTTCTAGTTTACCTTGATGATTTCATAATCATGTCGCAAGTTGTTCAGACTCATTTCCCGAACCTTGAGAAAGTACTTGCAAAGCTTGCTGAAGCTAATTTAAAAATAAAGCTTGCAAAATGTTCATTTTTAAAGCAGAAGATTAATTTCCTAGGTCATACAGATACATCTTCAGGTATTACATTGAATGAATCAAAAATTATTGCTGCCCGTGATTTTCCAACACCTCGTACCGCAGAAGCCGTAAGACAGTCACAGGTCTTGTAGGATTTTATCGTTCGTTTATTGCTGGATTCTCTATTATAGCCGCTCCGCTTTACAAGTTGCAAAGAAAAGATGAACCCTTTGTTTGGGGAGAGGCCCAGGATCAGTCATTCAGAAAACTCAAAGCAGCCTTAATTTCGTCACCTGTCCTTAGGTACCCCGATTTTTCTAAACCTTTTACGTTGGTTACAGATGCTAGTGACATAGGTCTAGGTGCTACATTACTTCAAACAGAAGGTCACAGAGATCACGCAATAGCTTATGCTAGCCGCACATTATCTAAAGAAGAGAAAAATTATAGTGCAACAGAACGAGAAGCCTTGGCAGTTGTTTGGGCACTTAAACATTTCAAGGATACAATTTATAATTACCCAGTTCATGTTCTTACAGATCACCAACCATTAATTCCCTTGTTCAAAAATAAGAATCCAGTTGGAAAGTTTGTTAGATATTTGCTCACAATTCAAGAATTCAATCCCACATTTGGATATATTCCAGGAAAGCAAAATGTTGTAGCCGATGCGTTTTCTCGACACGTAACTGCGATTCAGTTAAATTACCCAGCATTAGATGCTACAGTAGTAGAAACGGAACAAAGACAAGACCCCATATGGGCACCCGTCATTAAATTTTTGACTAAGCAAGACACTCGCCCGATTCATAAACCGCCAGTACCATTGAAAGAACTAGTTATGTTGGACAATTTACTGTGTAGAGTAGTAAAGCTAGGGACAGCCCCGAGGAAATGTTGTCAGTTAGTTGTTCCAGCTGTCTTGGTACCAAGTGTGTTAAAAATTATCCATGATGCTCCTGCAAGTGCACATCCAGGAAAGGATCGTACACTCCAACAAGGTCGATTGAAATATTTTTGGCCAAAAATGGCTAAGGAGATTGCTCATTATGTTGACAGATGTTTAACTTGTTTACAGCACAAGGGATATGTTTCAGGACCTACTCCAATTCAGGTGTACCCAGCAACTAAAGCTCCTTGGGAACGAATATCGATGGATTTATTGACAAATTTTGCGGAAACGGAGAAAGGGAACAAACATTTGCTTGTAATGGTCGATAATTTTTCACGGTTTTGCGAACTAGTTCCTATCCCGAACAAAACAGCAGAAACCATAGCCAGTGCATTCCATGACCAAATAATTTGTAGATATAGTATGCCTACAGTAATCCTTTCAGATAATGGTCCAGAATTCAGTAATAGTATTCTAACTAGCTTGTGTGATTTATATAACATAAAAAAATGTAGCATCATGCCTTGCATCCAGCAAGTAATGGACTAGCCGAACGTACTAACAGGAAAGTGTTAGATGCCTTGAGAGTCACGTTGAATTTGATAACAACAATTGGGATGATTTTATACCCTTAATTCAGTGTGCTATAAATTCTTCAATTAATGTTTCTACAGGTGACACACCTCTCGCTATTCTTTATGGTACAGATAAGATCTTCCCTAATGAATTGATTAATGTACCTCCTACTCCCTTATATAACGTAGATGATTTTGTTCAAGTGAAGCGTAGACAGATGCAATTAGTATTCAAGATAATACGAGAACAACTGTCCAAAGCTACAGCCGAGTTCACCCTAGCAAGGAATGCACGAGCTAAACCCAATAAAATAACTATTGGATCTGTAGTAATGATACTTAACCAACACAGGTCTGGTCCTATGTACAAGTTAACTAAGAAATTTTTGGGTCCATATAAGGTAATCGAGCTTATCAAAGGTAACAAATACAGACTTAAGAACTTGTTAACAGGAGAGTATATAAATGAACATTTAGACCACATGAAGTTAGCTAAAATGACTGTTGACGAGACTGATGAGGAAGATGACAATGAACTTACCCAGACAGATACTCCTACTCGGACACCACCTTCTGTGGTTGACAGACCACTTGACGTTCAGCAACCCCATACTAGCAATTATAATCTTAGATCTAGACCTCTCGTTTCAACCGTGCACTCACCACATGTCCATTGGCTAGATGTTAACGAGGATATCTCTCAAGATGATAGTTTGTCACATGAAGTTTCATCTGTTCCGGACCTTCAGTCAGAGCCAGAGTTGTATAGTGCTCTGGATGAGCTAGGTGTAGATATCCGCAGAATTTATAATTGAGTGCACTCTGCAGTTATTCTGTTAGTTTTTAAAAAAAAAAAAAAAAAACTCATTTGCAGTATTTCTACCACATGTGTCTTATTATTACCATTATATATAATGTATAGTTTTTCTGAACTCTATTTTGTTATAAATTAGATGCCATTGTTAAGTCTACTACCATTTGTATTTTTACAGTGCTTGTCATAAGAGTTATTATTGTTCTAGCAACCACATTGAGGCCAGTGAATTCTGACTGCTATCACGCAGATGTTAGTCTTCTTGATCCAGGTCTTGTATATAGCTTGTAAATATATGGCACATTAAATATATTGTACATTGGTCTTGTAAATATATTGTATATTTCAGAGGAAAAAAAAAGAGAAAAAAAAATCATTATCTATCTTGAAATTCAATTGTGGTTGTTAGGTCAGAACTTTGTTCCATTAATGTAATAATTGTTTAATTTTGTATGGTTTTCAAGCACATGCCATTGACACATGTTAATAATTTTGTTTAGGCAATACCTTGAGTTGTATTGTTCATATCTGATCAGTAGACATCCACATGTTCTTAATACTCTGGTTTAATCAAAGCATTGTTACCATGATTTTCACCTATTATGAAGAATTTTTTTTTGGTGCATATGCCGAGTTGTTAGTATTACGCACACCTGATCTTCTTTCAATGTTTTATTATGCAAATTTCACATGTAAGCCATTATTGAATACCACCGAGGTCCTTTCAGTATCATTGTAACTATATAGCTAGCCAGAGCTTGTCGACAAGGGACGTCGACTTGGTAGCGTGTCCGAGCGGTGTTATACTCAAATTCTATGTCAGTTGAAATGTAACCAATCACAGGCAAGTAGGCCTCTGACGTCATGCCAGACAGAGGAGCATCAAGCCATGCTCCCAGCAGCCTCAGTTATCCTCACAGACTCAGAGTAGAAGGACCTCGGCTGGATAGTTATACACCTGTTTGTCTCGGTCAATAAATATATACAGAACCGACTACTGTGTCTACATTCTACCCGAACAAGGCAAACGAATACATCCCTGTGTGAGGCTCCCACTCGGCATTAATTTAAATTGGTAATGAAGAAATAGATTTATTATTGCCGAGCAGAAAGTTTGAAATAAATCATGACGGAAAGCCGAGCACACGTTGCAGTGAGAGGCAGCACCAGGGAACAAAAGAACTTGAAGTCATTACAGTTTGCTTGTTAACCGCAACATCTAGGCTCATTACGTCCTTTCACACACACACATACACACACACACACACACACACACACACACACACACACACACACACACACACAGTCCAAGATATGATGGACCTAGTCATACAGAAATGCCAGGAGGCCGAAGAGAGATTTATACCAACAGTAAAGGGAAAAAATAAGAAGGAATATAATAACCCATGGTTTAATAGACAGTGTCAGGAAGCAAAAATGGCCAGCAGGCGGGAGTGGAGGAAGTACAGAAGACAAAGGACAGAGGACAACAGGATCAGATACAACAGAGCTAGGAACGATTACATTAACATAAGACGAACATCGGAAAGGGACTATGAGAATGATATTGCAATCAAAGCGAAAAAACAACCTAAGTTACTACATAGTCATATAAGAAGCAAAATGTCGGTGAACGACCAAGTGACAAGACTAAGGAAGACAGAGGGGGCATATACTGAAAGTGACAAGGAAATCTGCGAGGCACTGAATGCCAGTTTCCATGGCGTGTTCACTACCGAGCCTGAGCAGCTCCCATTGTTGGAAGGGGTTACCCTAGATGAAAGACTATCAGATATAGAGGTGACAGCAGAGGAGGTAATGAAACAGTTGACAACTCTAGATGCAACTAAAGCAGTTGGACCAGACAAAGTATCACCGTGGATAATAAAAGAAGCAGCGCAGGCCCTCGGCGTGCCTCTGGCAATGATCTTTAATGAGTCACTTATGTCGGGAGAATTGCCCAGTTGCTGGAAGAAGGCAAATGTCGTGCCGATCTTCAAGAAAGGTGATAGGGAGGAGGCACTTAACTATAGACCTGAATCACTGACAAGCATCCCCTGTAAAATACTGGAAAGAATAATTAGGCTACGACTGGTTGCACACCTGGAGAACATTAGGTTTGTGAACAAACATCAACATGGGTTCTGGACAGGGAAATCGTGCCTAACAAACCTTCAGGAATTCTATTATAAAATAATGAGGTTAAGACAGGACAGAGATGGTTGGGCAGACTGCATATTTCTGGACTGCCAAAAAGCCTTTGATACAGTACCGCACATGAGACTGCTGTTCAAGCTCGAGAGACAGGCAGGGGTGGAGGGGGGGGAAGGTCCCAGCATGGATAAGGAACTACCTAACAGGAAGGAGCCAAAGAGTTACGGTAAGGGGCGAGAAGTCGGACTGGCGAACAGTAACAAGTGGAGTACCACAAGGATCGGTGCTGGGACCAATTCTATTTCTTGTATATGTTAACGACATGTTTACAGGCGTAGAGTCCTACATGTCGATGTTTGCGGATGACGCAAAGTTGATGAGAAGAGTTGTGACAGATGAGGATTGCAGGATCCTCCAAGACGACCTGAACAGGTTGCAGAGATAGTCAGAGAAATGGCTACTGGAATTCAGCACGAGCAAATGTAAAGTTATGGAAATGGGACTTAGGAGATAGGAGACCAAAGGGACAGTACACAATGAAGGGAAACAGCCTACCTGTGACGACGCGCGAAAGAGACCTGGGTGTGGACGTAACACCTAATCTATCTCCTGAGGCACATATAAATAGGATAACGACAGCAGCGTACTCTACACTGGCAAAAGTTAGAACATCATACAGAAACCTAAGTAAGGAGGCATTTAGGACGCTTTACACTGCCTACGTGAGGCCAGTCTTAGAGTATGCCGCCTCATCATGGAGTCCCCATCTGAAGAAGCATATAATGAAACTGGAAAAGGTTCAGAGGTTTGCAACGAGACTCGTCCCAGAGCTACAAAGGATGGGGTATGAGGAGCGCCTGAGGGAACTGTGCCTTACGACACTAGAAAGAAGGGAGAGGGGGGACATGATAGGAACGTATAAAATACTCAGAGGGATTGACAGAGTGGACATAGACGAAATGTTCACACGGAATAGTAACAGAACTAGGGGACATGGATGGAAGCTTGAAACTCATATGAGTCACAGAGATGTTAGAAAGTTTTCTTTTAGCGTGAGAGTAGTGGAAAAATGGAATGCACTTCAGGAACAGGTTGTGGAAGCAAATACTATTCATAATTTTAAAACCAGGTATGATAGGGAAATGGGACAGGAGTCATTGCTGTAAACAACCGATGCTCGAAAGGCGGGATCCAAGAGTCAATGCTCGATCCTGCAGACACAACTAGGTGAGCACACACACACACACACACGTGTGTGTGTGTGTGTGGGGTGGGGGGGACCTGTGGGGCCTGAGGCCGGACCAAAGAGCTAGAGCTCAACCCCCACAACCACAACTAGGTGAGTACACACACACTCCTTGATGACTTAATTATATATATATATATATATATATATATATATATATATATATATATATATATATATATATATATATATATATATATATATATATATATATATATATATATATATATATATATATAACCATTTACTTGTTTAGTTTGAATAATACTTTTAGTCCACTACTTTCAGAGGTCAAAGTCTTCAAGACAATTTTGAAGAAAAAAAGAATATATATATATATATATATATATATATATATATATATATATATATATATATATATATATATATATATATATATATATATATATATATATTAAATATGACCGAAAAAGTAAGATTAATAATTCTAACACGAATTTTCTCGATCTTTCGTACATTTCTTTTCACTGTTGGTGGTAATTCAAAAATTAATTCTCCAAAATTCATTTTTATTTCTAGTCTGACGCGACACTTGAGCGCGTTTCGTAAAACTTATTTTACTCTGATCATACATTAACACAGTCAAATCATCTCTTGATCATATCTCAGGCTTAAGGTTGCTTATAAGGCCACAGCAAATATGGGCAACGAAGTATAAGGCAAGACTGAGGGCCATTGCCTTGTGAACCATCATGAATAACTGTCTAGTGGAATAAAAATGTATTAACAAAAACAACGAAAAATATATTGACTTACCTATGCTATAAATTTTATGAAGTCCTGAGCAATTCACCAAATTTCATTTTCACCTAAAATTATTAAAAAAAAAAGTTTGCCCGTTCACCTACAGCAATTGAATGTGCCTTAATTTACCTGAGGGTCACTTTCTCTAGTGGACTTGGAGACAGGAAGACAGCAGCTTGACGAAAATCCCTCCATTATTCCTATGGAATTGTTCCAGTTAAATTTTCAGGTAGAATTCTGACTTCGCATTTACGGCTTCAGGTGGTTAACTATTCCATGGGTTTCTTTCCCTGTAAGTGAAAGATCATATACTCTTATGTCTGATACTAGGCTACGTGAATTTGAAGCTCCTGTCCATTGTGTGAGTTACAGTGGATCTCTTAAAGAAATGGTCTGATTTAATATTTACCAATATGTTCAGTAGTTTAAAGGATGCTTTAAGATCAGCCATGTAGTGTAAGATCTGTAATACATGTAGGATGGAGGAACTCAAGGTGATTGGAATCTTGCAATAAACCAAGAATAGGTAGAGGAATCTTCAATGTGTTTGGAATCTTCAAGAATGCTAGATTGAAAGTTTTCATATAGATTAAAGTATTTAAACCCACCCTTGTGGCCATCATCACTACTACACACATACATACAGTGAAACAATGTACAGAAAGACAAGCAAACAAAAAGATAGACGTGGTTGTAAATAGAGAGGACAGAAAAGTGAACAGTCAGTTATCTCTTCGCTCCTAAATATTCAGCTTCAGCTTGGAATATTTACCTGACAGCACAAAACAATACTTGAAGACGTTTTAAGATATGCAGGAAGGTTGACCATTGAGCTGAAGGAATTGAATCAAACCACAATGGAGAAGAGAAACACAGAGGACATACAAACATGTAATATTCGAAAGGGGGAAGAAACAATATAGAAAAGAGACATCAGAAACACATTCTTTTGTGTTGGATTGCAAATTGGTCTTTAAACGTTATTTATAAACTCTTAAGCTAGCTCAACACACCATTTTATAAATACAGATAGACACAGGCAAGAATTCAGGATGTTAAACAGTAGACGTTAACAGTTAAACAGTAGACGTTTTCAACGAAACCCTCTCCTGTCTTCTTCTCTAGTATGGGAAATATTCTCCCACTGAAGAACAAATAAATTTAATTATAACTTAATATTAAATTTCACTTCCTAAAATGTAATTTATGAGGACTTGTCCTTTGTTACACTAAATATTTCAAAATAACTTATAAGTTGAAGCGTGACGTGGAGTTGAGGGGGATTGAATAATGGGACGAGGATGCAGAAAACTTGAGCTATGAACAGGGGGACGAGATGAAGGAGGGAACAACAGATCGGTGGCCTATCCACTGTGGCTTGAGGCTCGACGGTAGCTGGAGGCACAGTAGTGTCGCCTCTGGGATAGTAACAGTCGCAGGGCCCGAGGAAGGGTCGTCAGCAGGTGGAGGAGAGTCGTCATGTTGTAGCCTTCAATGGTCTGGACGTCAGCACGTGGTCCTGGGCGGTGATGTTTGTCAGTCCATTCACGATGAAGAGTTCGTTGATTTTGGTGACTAACAGCCTATGGTCCGCACCAGCAAGTCTAACCGCCAAGTGAATGAGCAGTCCGTCCTCCTAAGGTTCCCAACGTCAAGAAAACGATCAGTTTAAAGTGTCCTCTCCTAACCTACCAGAGGACCCAAAACAGAAAACGGGACAGTACATCACTTTCGCCAGCCGCTTCCATTGTCTAGTACGAAAAAGCTTTGCCTAATGTAACGCATATGATCGAAATGCGAAGTTCTTTGTCGGAGGACAGGATGGAATGAGGGTTCATCTCACTGTCCAAAGGGCCTGGATACACACAGAAGTCACTATAGCGTGACACATCAAATGAACAAAGAGGTAGAATAGCCTGTTGACAGAGCCCGGGTGTATGGAGAAATTGTGTAAAACCCCGGTTTGTGTATCGGAGAGGCTGCAGGATCCGTTTGAAGGCAGTAGCACTTCCGGTTGCTATTCTTTTGACCATGTAGTGGCGCAATCGACTAAGGCGCAGCTGGGGCCATCCCGGACGTAGGTTCAAATCCTCATCACGGTCCTTGTGGATTTGGCCTGGATAAGTTGGGTGGAAGGAAGAAGGATGTGGAGTTGAAATTCTTGAAGAGGATGTGGATGGGGAACGAGGAGGATAAAAAGTTTGGTGGCTTATCCACCGCGGGTGTCGATAAGGGCGTGACGGGCGTCGAGTGGTTTTCTTGGTTGTTGATCTTGGTTTTATTATTGTGACGTGTCCTTGGGCTGTGTGGTAGGTTGGGTGGGCTTGGTAGGTAAGTGCCAGGGCTTGAGGTGAGGTGGAGATAGCGTTGTATGTAGGCTTTGGGTGACGACGCCTTAGTGTCCACTCCTGTGCCAGGTAAGTCCACTACGGGCTCACCATAGCCCGTGCTACTTGCCCCGCTCCTGTGCCAGGTAAGTTACGGGCTCACCATAGCCCGTGCTACTTGGACCGCTCCTGTGCCAGGTAAGTTATGGGCCCACCATAGGCCGTGCTACTTGGAACTTGTTTCGAGTAGCTGAATCTATAACAACAACAACAACGACGCCTTAGTCTTGGTTCTTCATCTGACTTTTTCAGATGAAATCAACTTGGGAAACCTTTCAATTAATCAAACATGACTAAAGTCAAATCCAAATGAAACCAATGAGGCAGCATGACTGCTCCTAAGACAAAACGAGCCCTAACGGCTCTTAAGGGATATTTCACAAGACGGAAGAATTAACGTGAGAATCTCTCAGAACAATCAGTAGTTGAAAATAACACTTCAGATGGCCAACCACAAGTTTGATCAAGTCAAGAGAATGATCTAGAGTTTCTAGACTTATCGAACAATACTGCTTGATGATGCCAAAATAAATAGAAAACCTTTAGAAAGTTAAAAATAGAACTTTTGGAAAACAAAGCCGCAGACAAATATTGAATGGGCAGGCGGGAGGGAAGTGTGTGTAGTGAGTGGTGGTGAAGAGAATGTGTAGTGAGATTGGTGTGCAGTGAGAATGGTGGTGGAGAAAGTGTCGTGCATAGTGAGAGTGGTGATGCAGAGTGTGTGTATAATGAGAGTGGCGGTGGAGAATGTGTAAGGAGAGTGGTGGTGGAGAGAGTGTATAGTGAGAGAGAAATACAAGTGTAATATAGGAAGGGAGATGGAGGCATAGATGTAACAAATAACAAGGACAGACAAGAAGAATGTTGTCATCTGAACATGAATAATGGGAATGACAGATTATGAAAGGTAAGGTATTATACCTTACCTTTCGATGATTCCAGGGATCAACGTCCCCGCGGCCCGCTCTTTAACCAGGTCGTCGTCTTGTCAACCAGGCTGATCGACGAGGTTGTTCGCAGCCTGACATTGTTAGTGATGAGATAATGTCCACTTCGAAGTTTTTTTGTCTTTCTGACTCATGTTGTCGTCATTACCTTAGTGCATAGAGTCATTATGGTCTCCAATCTCTCATTGTATTACACTACACTTATTGTGTCGAGCTAACAAGTACGTGTCTCCAAACTGCTCTATTCCCTAAGTCTTCCTGCATCACTTTTCAATTTTACTTCGCTAATTATCATTTTGGTAATTAGCAAATTAGCATACTTTGCCAATTGCATTGACTACAAATATAAACCTATGCAAAAGACTTCCGCGGTGTTTAAAAAAAAACGCCCTACTGATAGACATCGGCATTACATGCGTAAGTAGTAGTAGTAGTAGTAGTAGTAGTAGTAGGCATCCATCAGTCTCAGGAGACTATGGAGTTGTGTTCTGGTTGTCGGTCTGGAGTGGCCTCACCAGGGCACAAAGCCTGGGTAGGTTGATTCTGGGGAGAAGCTGTTACCCAGGCAGCAGGTTCCCCCTCTCCACGGCACTGAAAGTCTCCAATGGAAAGGCATACGCCAATACGATTGGTTCCAGCGCCGTCGCAGGAACTGTGAGGTCCGGGGTATCCACTACGAAAACGAAACGATAGTTCCAAATATTTTCGTGTTTCAACACATTTTGAAGGAAATACAGCATTTCCTGTATTTTCCTGATAATGTGTTGAAACACGAAAACGTTCGGAATTTTCGTTTCATTATATACTTACGCATAACCGAATCACGTGTTTTTTTTTTGTGATTATTCTGCATCATAAGCATACATATACACACATAGTGAGAGACACACAGACATTTACACACATACCATGATGAGCAGACAAATTAAACTAGATTTTTTAATTTCCCGGATAAAAATATTTAACAAACATTTTGTTTTTTCTTTTGGTGTTAAGTTTTGCATTCAAATCTGCATAAAGAAAAATTCCGAGATAAAATAAATTTTACTCGTTCCATGACGTTGGACAATATACCATTGAGAGCTTTATCAAAGTTTGTGTGGGGCCATTATCATGGTGCTGAGCACTAATGTGTGATGCAGGATCAGAAGACCTTGATTGTTGTTGGGCTCTGAGATGTCAAGTGGTCCTCAAGGCTTCTCATACAACATGAAATTAACGTAAATTCAAAGCTATTAACGAAAATTCAACGCTATTAACGTAATTCAACGCTAATAACGTAAATTCAACGCTATAAACGTAAATTCAACGCTATTAACGTAAATTCAACGCTATTAACGTAAATTCAAAGCTATTAACAAAAATTCAAAGCAAATAACGTAAATTCAACGCTATTAACGTAAAATCAACGCTATTAACGTAAATTCAACGCTATTAACGTAAATTCAACGCTATTAACGTAAAATCAACGCTATTAACGTAATTCAACGTTATTAACGTAAATTCAACGCTATTAACGTAATTCAACGCTATTAACGTAATTCAACGCTATTAACGTAATTCAACGCTATTAACGTAATTCAACGCTATTAACGTAAATTCAACGCTATTAACGTAATTCAATGTTATTAACGTAAATTCAACGCTATTAACGTAAATTCAACGCTATTAACGTAAATTCAACGCTATTAACGCAAATTCAATCCTATTAACGTAATTGAACGCTATTAACGTAAATTCAATGCTATTAACGTAAATTCAACGCTATTAACGTAAATTCAAAGCTATTAACGTAAATTCAACGCTATTAACGTAAATTCAACGCTATTAACGTAAATTCAACGCTATTAATGTAAATTTAACGCATTGCTCCTGGACACTGTGGATACAGGGCTGGGAATCATGTAGAAGTGTACAATATTTGAAACAAAATGTGATATGGCTCGGCCTGCGGCTCGGCCTAGGGCTCGGCCTACGGCTCGGCCTCCTGCTCGGCCTACGGCGGACGTTCTACAACGATTTATAATTTGGCGAAGGCAACTTAAGGAGGACCTATTCCTGCCTTATACTTCTACATATACACCTTATACTTGTATCTCTCCACAATATACTTATATGTATGACCATACAGCATATAAGGATAAGTA
>NW_027189166.1:1237128-1279230 GCF_040958095.1 Procambarus clarkii
ACTGAGACCCTATCTTCGATGGTTCCCATATAAAAATTAGCAAATAAAACTCCTAAGGGGGAGCCCATTGCTACTCCGTCTATCTGTAAATACATGTCTCCTTGTGGACTGATGAAAGGGGCTTCCTTTGTACAAGCTTCGAGAAGACTTTTCAAGTGTGGCTCAGGTATGTCTAATTTGGGGGTGCTCTCGTCTCTGTATACTCTGTCCAGTATCATTCCTATGGTTGTGTCGACTGGGACGTTGGTAAAAAGGGATTCAACGTCCAGGGAAGCGATGATTCCATCGGGCTGGGTAGATTTGATCAATTCTAGGAAATCTGCTGATGATTGTAGACTAAACTTACTTGGAGTGTATGGAGTTAGGAGTTCATTGAGTTTTTTTGCCAGGTGATAAGTTGGGGTTGGTATTTGGCTGATTATAGGGCGTAGTGGGTTACCTGGTTTATGCGTCTTAACATTGCCGTAGGCATATCCTAAGCCATAGTCGCCTTGAAGTTTATTGAAATGCACACTACCTTTCTTTGCGTTGATTGCTGTAATTGTTTTGTTTACTTTCCGCTTAAGGTCTTCTACGGGGTTCCTCGTGATTCGTTGAAATTTGGAGTCGTCACTTAGGATGTCACTAATTTTGTTCATGTATTCATGGGTAGGAATCAATACATATGCTGCTGTTTTGTCGGCTTTTCTTATTGTTACGTCTTTCAGATTTTTTAGTTGTTTCGCTGCTTCTTTGAGTCGTGGGGTTAAGATTGTAGATGAATATGTTCCTCGTTTTTTCCCTGCTTCTGCAAGTAGTTCAGCTTGAAGTGTGTCCGTGGTGATGACTTTTTTGTTGTCTTCTAGCTTATGGATATCGTCCAGAAGCATTTCGATTTCCAGGCGTTTTTGATGCATCTTTGGTTTAGATAAGAATTGACAATTTAGACCAAGATTTAAGAGGTCTCGTTGGCCCTGGGTAAGATCATAAGAAGTCAGGTTAAAGTAGCCATCTTTAGGACGAGGGATTTTTAGCTGTCCACCGTTTAGGGATGTTAACTTACGGAGTGTCTTTGTTTCTACAAGAGTTTTATGTTGTTGTTTCAGGTTAAATAGTTCACTGTTGATGGTTTGCTTGAGTTGGATAGGGATGTCGTACTGGGTCCATTTGTTTAACAGATGCTCCGCCTGCTCTATAAAGGTTTGGAGGGCTTCCTTCTTCTTGTTTAGTTGATGCCGAATGAGCTCTTGCCTATACCTATAGGTAAACTCTGTATTGCGGACTGCTGGGTCATGTGGGTTTATATTGGTGTATACTGGCAGCAGGTTTTCTTTCAAACATGTTTCATTGAATATGACCGCATATTCTGTATTTATTATTTTCTGGTTTAGGGCTTCTATCCCTCTAACTATTTTCTTAGCATCAGGGCTTAATTGGAATAGGAGTTCTCCAAAACTCATTTTCGTACTTTTAAGGTGAAGAAAAGAAGTGATTTACTATAGAGTGTATTACACTTATTTGTATAATTTGCACGACGTTTCGAACCTCCATGGTTCATTCTCAAGTGAACAATCTTACAATACTAGTTGATTTTATACCCGCATTAGGTCAGGTGATAATACAATGAAGGTGAAAAACATGGGGGGATACATAAGGGATAAACATAGGGGCTGCAGAAGGCTTATTGGCCCATACGAGGCATCTCCTATCTAAACACAAAGATTAATCCAGTGTAATTGGCCTGTTATGTTGGACATTGTCTTCTGTGTTGGCATCGATATGTTCTTGTCTTGTCCTTACTCTCATGGTGGGTAGAGTAAATAGTTCCGTGATTTGGGTGTTCATGGTAGGTCGCTCTATTCTTATGTGAATTGCCTCAAGAATTTGTAATCTTCTTGAATCTTGGGTTTTGTCTATTATGCAAGTATTCTTGTTCAACATTTCTCTTGTTAGAGTAATGTCATGGGCTTGTCTCATGTGATTCCTAGGGGCACCAGATTGAAGATGGCATGTCAAACGCCTCGTCAGCTTGGTCGACGTCATACCTATGTACTTACATTGAAGGTTACATCCTTCGTGGGGGCAAGTGTACATGTATACAACGCTTGACTGCTGTAGAGGGTTCTCCGTCGGCTTCGGGCTGTTTTTGATAAGGAGTTCGGAAGTCTTCTTGGTTTTGTAGAATATTATCAGGTTTATGTTTTGGTTAGGAGTAGTGCTTTTTACTCCTTTACGGATTATTTCTTTCATTATTCTTTCCTCTTTTATATGTTCACTGTGCATGGTTGATTTGTAATATAATTTTATTGGGGGTGTTGTGGTTTCTGTTCTAGGTTCTGAATTATACCAACGGTCCAAGTGTCTTCTTATAGCAGCGTTTATTTCCGCGTTGCTATATCCGTTGTTCACCAATACCTGAGTTACTCTTTCAAACTCTCTACTCACGTTGCTCCATTCAGAGCAGTGGGTAAGCGCTCGACGAATATAAGCATTGAGAACACTGGCTTTGTATCGTTGGGGGCACTCACTTCTACCGTTCAGGCATAATCCTATGTTGGTGGGCTTGGTATATACGTTGGTGCTTAAAGAGGTTCCTGTTTTTGTTATTAGTACATCCAAGAATGGCAGACTGTTATTTTCACTATTTTCATGTGTAAATCGGAGTACTGACTCTCTCTCTAGGTGTCTTTTTAGGTCAATTAGTTCATCTGAGTCTTTTACTATTACGAATATGTCATCTACATAACGGCAGTATACAGTTGGTTTTTGTCTGCTACTGAAGACCCTATCTTCGATGGTTCCCATATAAAAATTAGCAAATAAAACTCCTAAGGGGGAGCCCATTGCTACTCCGTCTATCTGTAAATACATGTCTCCTTGTGGACTGATGAAAGGGGCTTCCTTTGTACAAGCTTCGAGAAGACTTTTCAAGTGTGGCTCAGGTATGTCTAATTTGGGGGTGCTCTCGTCTCTGTATACTCTGTCCAGTATCATTCCTATGGTTGTGTCGACTGGGACGTTGGTAAAAAGGGATTCAACGTCCAGGGAAGCGATGATTCCATCGGGCTGGGTAGATTTGATCAATTCTAGGAAATCTGCTGATGATTGTAGACTAAACTTACTTGGAGTGTATGGAGTTAGGAGTTCATTGAGTCTTTTTGCCAGGTGATAAGTTGGGGTTGGTATTTGGCTGATACCAATACTGAGTGTAATACACTCTATAGTAAATCACTTCTTTTCTTCACCTTAAAAGTACGAAAATGAGTTTTGGAGAACTCCTATTCCAATTAAGCCCTGATGCTAAGAAAATAGTTAGAGGGATAGAAGCCCTAAACCAGAAAATAATAAATACAGAATATGCGGTCATATTCAATGAAACATGTTTGAAAGAAAACCTGCTGCCAGTATACACCAATATAAACCCACATGACCCAGCAGTCCGCAATACAGAGTTTACCTATAGGTATAGGCAAGAGCTCATTCGGCATCAACTAAACAAGAAGAAGGAAGCCCTCCAAACCTTTATAGAGCAGGCGGAGCATCTGTTAAACAAATGGACCCAGTACGACATCCCTATCCAACTCAAGCAAACCATCAACAGTGAACTATTTAACCTGAAACAACAACATAAAACTCTTGTAGAAACAAAGACACTCCGTAAGTTAACATCCCTAAACGGTGGACAGCTAAAAATCCCTCGTCCTAAAGATGGCTACTTTAACCTGACTTCTTATGATCTTACCCAGGACCAACGAGACCTCTTAAATCTTGGTCTAAATTGTCAATTCTTATCTAAACCAAAGATGCATCAAAAACGCCTGGAAATCGAAATGCTTCTGGACGATATCCATAAGCTAGAAGACAACAAAAAAGTCATCACCACGGACACACTTCAAGCTGAACTACTTGCAGAAGCAGGGAAAAAACGAGGAACATATTCATCTACAATCTTAACCCCACGACTCAAAGAAGCAGCGAAACAACTAAAAAATCTGAAAGACGTAACAATAAGAAAAGCCGACAAAACAGCAGCATATGTATTGATTCCTACCCATGAATACATGAACAAAATTAGTGACATCCTAAGTGACGACTCCAAATTTCAACGAATCACGAGGAACCCCGTAGAAGACCTTAAGCGGAAAGTAAACAAAACAATTACAGCAATCAACGCAAAGAAAGGTAGTGTGCATTTCAATAAACTTCAAGGCGACTATGGCTTAGGATAGGCCTACGGCAATGTTAAGACGCATAAACCAGGTAACCCACTACGCCCTATAATCAGCCAAATACCAACCCCAACTTATCACCTGGCAAAAAAACTCAATGAACTCCTAACTCCATACACTCCAAGTAAGTTTAGTCTACAATCATCAGCAGATTTCCTAGAATTGATCAAATCTACCCAGCCCGATGGAATCATCGCTTCCCTGGACGTTGAATCCCTTTTTACCAACGTCCCAGTCGACACAACCATAGGAATGATACTGGACAGAGTATACAGAGACGAGAGCACCCCCAAATTAGACATACCTGAGCCACACTTGAAAAGTCTTCTCGAAGCTTGTACAAAGGAAGCCCCTTTCATCAGTCCACAAGGAGACATGTATTTACAGATAGACGGAGTAGCAATGGGCTCCCCCTTAGGAGTTTTATTTGCTAATTTTTATATGGGAACCATCGAAGATAGGGTCTTCAGTAGCAGACAAAAACCAACTGTATACTGCCGTTATGTAGATGACATATTCGTAATAGTAAAAGACTCAGATGAACTAATTGACCTAAAAAGACACCTAGAGAGAGAGTCAGTACTCCGATTTACACATGAAAATAGTGAAAATAACAGTCTGCCATTCTTGGATGTACTAATAACAAAAACAGGAACCTCTTTAAGCACCAACGTATATACCAAGCCCACCAACATAGGATTATGCCTGAACGGTAGAAGTGAGTGCCCCCAAAGATACAAAGCCAGTGTTCTCAATGCTTATATTCGTCGAGCGCTTACCCACTGCTCTGAATGGAGCAACGTGAGTAGAGAGTTTGAAAGAGTAACTCAGGTATTGGTGAACAACGGATATAGCAACGCGGAAATAAACGCTGCTATAAGAAGACACTTGGACCGTTGGTATAATTCAGAACCTAGAACAGAAACCACAACACCCCCAATAAAATTATATTACAAATCAACCATGCACAGTGAACATATAAAAGAGGAAAGAATAATGAAAGAAATAATCCGTAAAGGAGTAAAAAGCACTACTCCTAACCAAAACATAAACCTGATAATATTCTACAAAACCAAGAAGACTTCCGAACTCCTTATCAAAAACAGCCCGAAGCCGACGGAGAACCCTCTACAGCAGTCAAGCGTTGTATACATGTACACTTGCCCCCACGAAGGATGTAACCTTCAATGTAAGTACATAGGTATGACGTCGACCAAGCTGACGAGGCGTTTGACATGCCATCTTCAATCTGGTGCCCCTAGGAATCACATGAGACAAGCCCATGACATTACTCTAACAAGAGAAATGTTGAACAAGAATACTTGCATAATAGACAAAACCCAAGATTCAAGAAGATTACAAATTCTTGAGGCAATTCACATAAGAATAGAGCGACCTACCATGAACACCCAAATCACGGAACTATTTACTCTACCCACCATGAGAGTAAGGACAAGACAAGAACATATCGATGCCAACACAGAAGACAATGTCCAACATAACAGGCCAATTACACTGGATTAATCTTTGTGTTTAGATAGGAGATGCCTCGTATGGGCCAATAAGCCTTCTGCAGCCCCTATGTTTATCCCTTATGTATCCCCCCATGTTTTTCACCTTCATTGTATTATCACCTGACCTAATGCGGGTATAAAATCAACTAGTATTGTAAGATTGTTCACTTGAGAATGAACCATGGAGGTTCGAAACGTCGTGCAAATTATACAAATAAGTGTAATACACTCTATAGTAAATCACTTCTTTTCTTCACCTTAAAAGTACGAAAATGAGTTTTGGAGAACTCCTATTCCAATTAAGCCCTGATGCTAAGAAAATAGTTAGAGGGATAGAAGCCCTAAACCAGAAAATAATAAATACAGAATATGCGGTCATATTCAATGAAACATGTTTGAAAGAAAACCTGCTGCCAGTATACACCAATATATATATATATATATATATATATATATATATATATATATATATATATATATATATATATATATATATATATATATATATATATATATATATATATATATATATATATGTATATATATAATTAAGTCATCAAGGAGTGTGTGTGTACTCACCTAGTTGTGGTTGCGGGGGTTGAGCTCTAGCTCTTTGGTCCGGCCTCAGGCCCCCACAGGTCCCCTCCACCCCCCACACACACACACACACGTGTGTGTGTGTGTGTGTACTCACCTAGTTGTGTCTGCAGGATCGAGCATTGACTCTTGGATCCCGCCTTTCGAGCATCGGTTGTTTACAGCAATGACTCCTGTCCCATTTCCCTATCATACCTGGTTTTAAAATTATGAATAGTATTTGCTTCCACAACCTGTTCCTGAAGTGCATTCCATTTTTCCACTACTCTCACGCTAAAAGAAAACTTTCTAACATCTCTGTGACTCATATGAGTTTCAAGCTTCCATCCATGTCCCCTAGTTCTGTTACTATTCCGTGTGAACATTTCGTCTATGTCCACTCTGTCAATCCCTCTGAGTATTTTATACATTCCTATCATGTCCCCCCTCTCCCTTCTTCTTTCTAGTGTCGTAAGGCACAGTTCCCTCAGGCGCTCCTCATACCCCATCCTTCGTAGCTCTGGGACGAGTCTCGTTGCAAACCTCTGAACCTTTTCCAGTTTCATTATATGCTTCTTCAGATGGGGACTCCATGATGAGGCGGCATACTCTAAGACTGGCCTCACGTAGGCAGTGTAAAGCGTCCTAAATGCCTCCTTACTTAGGTTTCTGTATGATGTTCTAACTTTTGCCAGTGTAGAGTACACTGCTGTCGTTATCCTATTTATATGTGCCTCAGGAGATAGATTAGGTGTTACGTCCACACCCAGGTCTCTTTCGCGCGTCGTCACAGGTAGGCTGTTTCCCTTCATTGTGTACTGTCCCTTTGGTCTCCTATCTCCTAAGTCCCATTTCCATAACTTTACATTTGCTCGTGCTGAATTCCAGTAGCCATTTCTCTGACTATCTCTGCAACCTGTTCAGGTCGTCTTGGAGGATCCTGCAATCCTCATCTGTCACAACTCTTCTCATCAACTTTGCGTCATCCGCAAACATCGACATGTAGGACTCTACGCCTGTAAACATGTCGTTAACATATACAAGAAATAGAATTGGTCCCAGCACCGATCCTTGTGGTACTCCACTTGTTACTGTTCGCCAGTCCGACTTCTCGCCCCTTACCGTAACTCTTTGGCTCCTTCCTGTTAGGTAGTTCCTTATCCATGCTGGGACCTTCCCCCCCCCAACCCTGCCTGTCTCTCGAGCTTGAACAGCAGTCTCATGTGCGGTACTGTATCAAAGGCTTTTTGGCAGTCCAGAAATATGCAGTCTGCCCAACCATCTCTGTCCTGTCTTAACCTCATTATTTTATAATAGAATTCCTGAAGGTTTGTTAGGCACGATTTCCCTGTCCAGAACCCATGTTGATGTTTGTTCACAAACCTAATGTTCTCCAGGTGTGCAACCAGTCGCAGCCTAATTATTCTTTCCAGTATTTTACAGGGGATGCTTGTCAGTGATTCAGGTCTATAGTTAAGTGCCTCCTCCCTATCACCTTTCTTGAAGATCGGCACAACATTTGCCTTCTTCCAGCAACTGGGCAATTCTCCGGACATAAGTGACTCATTAAAGATCATTGCCAGAGGCACGCCGAGGGCCTGCGCTGCTTCTTTTATTATCCACGGTGATACTTTGTCTGGTCCAACTGCTTTAGTTGCATCTAGAGTTGTCAACTGTTTCATTACCTCCTCTGCTGTCACCTCTATATCTGATAGTCTTTCATCTAGGGTAACCCCTTCCGACAATGGGAGCTGCTCAGGCTCGGTAGTGAACACGCCATGGAAACTGGCATTCAGTGCCTCGCAGATTTCCTTGTCACTTTCAGTATATGCCCCCTCTGTCTTCCTTAGTCTTGTCACTTGGTCGTTCACCGACATTTTGCTTCTTATATGACTATGTAGTAACTTAGGTTGTTTTTTCGCTTTGATTGCAATATCATTCTCATAGTCCCTTTCCGATGTTCGTCTTATGTTAATGTAATCGTTCCTAGCTCTGTTGTATCTGATCCTGTTGTCCTCTGTCCTTTGTCTTCTGTACTTCCTCCACTCCCGCCTGCTGGCCATTTTTGCTTCCTGACACTGTCTATTAAACCATGGGTTATTATATTCCTTCTTATTTTTTCCCTTTACTGTTGGTATAAATCTCTCTTCGGCCTCCTGGCATTTCTGTATGACTAGGTCCATCATATCTTGGACTGTGTGTGTGTGTGTGTGTGTGTGTGTATGTGTGTGTGTGAAAGGACGTAATGAGCCTAGATGTTGCGGTTAACAAGCAAACTGCAATGACTTCAAGTTCCTTTGTTCCCTGGTGCTGCCTCTCACTGCAACGTGTGCTCGGCTTTCCGTCATGATTTATTTCAAACTTTCTGCTCGGCAATAATAAATCTATTTCTTCATTACCAATTTAAATTAATGCCGAGTGGGAGCCTCACACAGGGATGTATTCGTTTGCCTTGTTCGGGTAGAATGTAGACACAGTAGTCGGTTCTGTATATATTTATTGACCGAGACAAACAGGTGTATAACTATCCAGCCGAGGTCCTTCTACTCTGAGTCTGTGAGGATAACTGAGGCTGCTGGGAGCATGGCTTGATGCTCCTCTGTCTGGCATGACGTCAGAGGCCTACTTACCTGTGATTGGTTACATTTCAACTGACATAGAATTTGAGTATAACACCGCTCGGACACGCTACCAAGTCGACGTCCCTTGTCGACAAGCTCTGGCTAGCTATATAGTTACAATGATACTGAAAGGACCTCGGTGGCATTCAATAATGGCTTACATGTGAAATTTGCATAATAAAACATTGAAAGAAGATCAGGTGTGCGTAATACTAACAACTCGGCATATGCACCAAAAAAAATTCTTCATAATAGGTGAAAATCATGGTAACAATGCTTTGATTAAACCAGAGTATTAAGAACATGTGGATGTCTACTGATCAGATATGAACAATACAACTCAAGGTATTGCCTAAACAAAATTATTAACATGTGTCAATGGCATGTGCTTGAAAACCATACAAAATTAAACAATTATTACATTAATGGAACAAAGTTCTGACCTAACAACCACAATTGAATTTCAAGATAGATAATGATTTTTTTTTCTCTTTTTTTTTCTCTGAAATATACAATATATTTACAAGACCAATGTACAATATATTTAATGTGCCATATATTTACAAGCTATATACAAGACCTGGAACAAGAAGACTAACATCTGCGTGATAGCAGTCAGGATTCACTGGCCTCAATGTGGTTGCTAGAACAATAATAACTCTTATGACAAGCACTGTAAAAATACAAATGGTAGTAGACTTAACAATGGCATCTAATTTATAACAAAATAAAGTTCAGAAAAACTATACATTATATATAATGGTAATAATAAGACACATGTGGTAGAAATACTGCAAATGAGTTTTTTTTTTTTTTTTTAAAACTAACAGAATAACTGCAGAGTGCACTCAATTATAAATTCTGCGGATATCTACACCTAGCTCATCCAGAGCACTATACAACTCTGGCTCTGACTGAAGGTCCGGAACAGATGAAACTTCATGTGACAATCTATCATCTTGAGAGATATCCTCGTTAACATCTAGCCAATGGACATGTGGTGAGTGCACGGTTGAAACGAGAGGTCTAGATCGAAGATTATAATTGCTAGTATGGGGTTGCTGAACATCAAGTGGTCTGTCAACCACAGAAGGTGGTGTCCGAGTAGGAGTATCTGTCTGGGTAAGTTCATTGTTATCTTCCTCATCAGTCTCGTCAACAGTCATTTTAGCTAACTTCATGTGGTCTAAATGTTCATTTATATACTCTCCTGTTAACAAGTTCTTAAGTCTGTATTTGTTACCTTTGATAAGCTCGATTACCTTATATGGACCCAAAAATTTCTTAGTTAACTTGTACATAGGACCAGACCTGTGTTGGTTAAGTATCATTACTACAGATTCAATAGTTATTTTATTGGGTTTAGCTCGTGCATTCCTTGCTAGGGTGAACTCGGCTGTAGCTTTGGACAGTTGTTCTCGTATTATCTTGAATACTAATTGCATCTGTCTACGCTTCACTTGAACAAAATCATCTACGTTATATAAGGGAGTAGGAGGTACATTAATCAATTCATTAGGGAAGATCTTATCTGTACCATAAAGAATAGCGAGAGGTGTGTCACCTGTAGAAACATTAATTGAAGAATTTATAGCACACTGAATTAAGGGTATATAATCATCCCAATTGTTGTTATCAAATTCAACGTGACTCTCAAGGCATCTAACACTTTCCTGTTAGTACGTTCGGCTAGTCCATTACTTGCTGGATGACAAGGCATGATGCTACATTTTTTGATGTTATATAAATCACACAAGCTAGTTAGAATACTATTACTGAATTCTGGACCATTATCTGAAAGGATTACTTTAGGCATACTATATCTACAAATTATTTGGTCATGGAATGCACTGGCTATGGTTTCTGCTGTTTTGTTCGGGATAGGAACTAGTTCGCAAAACCGTGAAAAATTATCGACCATTACAAGCAAATGTTTGTTCCCTTTCTCCGTTTCCACAAAATTTGTCTATAAATCCATCGATATTCGTTCCCAAGGAGCTTTAGTTGCTGGGTACACCTGAATTGGAGTAGGTCCTGAAACATGTCCCTTGTGCTGTAAACAAGTTAAACATCTGTCAACATAATGAGCAATCTCCTTAGCCATTTTTGGCCAAAAATATTTCAATCGACCTTGTTGGAGTGTACGATCCTTTCCTGGATGTGCACTTGCAGGAGCATCATGGATAATTTTTAACACACTTGGTACCAAGACAGCTGGAACAACTAACTGACAACATTTCCTCGGGGCTGTCCCTAGCTTTACAGTAAATTGTCCAACATAACTAGTTCTTTCAATTGTACTGGCGGTTTATGAATCGGGCGAGTGTCTTGCTTAGTCAAAAATTTAATGACGGGTGCCCATATGGGGTCTTGTCTTTGTTCCATTTCTACTACTGTAGCATCTAATGCTGGGTAATTTAACTGAATCGCAGTTACGTGTCGAGAAAACGCATCGGCTACAACATTTTGCTTTCCTGGAATATATCCAAATGTGGGATTGAATTCTTGAATTGTGAGCAAATATCTAGCAAACTTTCCAACTGGATTCTTATTTTTGAACAAGGGAATTAATGGTTGGTGATCTGTAAGAACATGAACTGGGTAATTATAAATTGTATCCTTGAAATGTTTAAGTGCCCAAACAACTGCCAAGGCTTCTCGTTCTGTTGCACTATAATTTTTCTCTTCTTTAGATAATGTGCGGCTAGCATAAGCTATTGCGTGATCTCTGTGACCTTCTGTTTGAAGTAATGCAGCACCTAGACCTATGTCACTAGCATCTGTAACCAACGTAAAAGGTTTAGAAAAATCGGGGTACCTAAGGACAGGTGACGAAATTAAGGCTGCTTTGAGTTTTTTGAATGACTGATCCTGGGCCTCTCCCCAAACAAAGGGTTCATCTTTTCTTTGCAACTTGTAAAGCGGAGCGGCTATAATAGAGAATCCAGCAATAAACGAACGATAAAATCCTACAAGACCTGTGACTGTCTTACGGCTTCTGCGGTACGAGGTGTTGGAAAATCACGGGCAGCAATAATTTTTGATTCATTCAATGTAATACCTGAAGATGTATCTGTATGACCTAGGAAATTAATCTTCTGCTTTAAAAATGAACATTTTGCAAGCTTTATTTTTAAATTAGCTTCAGCAAGCTTTGCACTTTCTCAAGGTTCGGGAAATGAGTCTGAACAACTTGCGACATGATTATGAGATCATCAAGGTAAACTAGAAGCGTACTTCCTATCAATTTGCGAAATAGATTTGTCATGAGCCGTGAAAAGGTTATTGGACTACTACGCAAACCAAACGGCATTCTTTTGAAATGAAAATGACCATTGGGAGTACTAAAGGCTGTCAATTGTTTACTTTCCTCATCAAGGGGGATTTGCCAGAATCCCTGCAACAAATCTAACATTGAGAATACTTTGTTTCGACCAATACTTTGCAACAAATCATTGAGAACTGGAAGTGGGAAACGATCAGGTATTGTTACTCTGTTAAGCTTGCGATAATCGATTACAGGTCTCCAAGTCCCATCTCGCTTTGGTACAAGAATCAATGGAGCGTTCCATGGCGAATTACTCAATTTAATTACATCACTCTGTAACATTTCTTCTACAAGTCTATCTGCTTCTGCTCTTTGAGAATGGGGAAGACGGTAAGCTGGTACATAAATAGGCGTAGTTCCTTGTTCAAGGGGAATTTTATGTGTAATAAGAGGAGTGAGACCTAATTTTTCTCCTGGTAGAGCAACAACAGCTCTATTCTTATTCAAAATTTCCCAAAACTGAGCCACAGAGTCAGGAAAATCAGTGGGACTGAGGTGTTGCGCTTGCACCTCTGGCTGAGATCCCTGTTCTCCTGGTGTGAGTGTACAAACAGTATGATCCATGGAGACATCATCCACAACTCGCACCGGTAACGAGTAATGGGCAAAATCTACAACATGGGTACCAGACTGAAGATGGATATCGGCATTACTAGTGTTTGCGATAAATAATGTGACAGTACCATCCTGCACTGTGTGCCAGGAGGGTTCAACAAATGTACCATTCACTTTATATGTTTCACTTTCCGCAATCACATCCGACAATTCAGGCACTCCCTGAACCTTAACTCTTATTCTGGTGAGAGAATGAGGGTGTAGCACAGTGTCAGTAGCCATGGAACCACTGACTTCAGAGATGGAAGCTGCCAGGCGAGCGAGACAACGAGAATCCGTTAGGGCGTCCCCTTCCAGAAAGTCCCGATACTCATTCTCCTTAACAACTGCACAACTACTATGCTTCAATCGAGTGCCTGTTTTCTCGGGTATGCTACCACGACAATGATCTGACAAACCTACGCTTGCAAGGCGGGTGTCAACAAAATTAACGTAATCTGATTGAAGGTTGAACTCATGGCCCTGTCGATACATGCTACACAAGGGTATGACATGGTCTTTGATACTTATGTTCCAACGATGGGGAAACAATGCAATATTTTCATCAATCATGGTGTACAGACCTAAGAGAATGTCTCCAGGAAAATGAATAATGTCAACAACTAAACATGTTATAGACAATGTGACATCATTGAACTTGAGTGGGAGGTCAATTTCACCCTGAACTTTTACTTTATTTCCTGAAATACCACTTAGAAAAGGTATGTGTGACTGTTTTAAAATAGTAGGGTGCTTACTCTCAATGTCTCTAAGAACTGAGGGCTTGACAATATTAATTTTTGCACCTGAGTCAAGAAAAACTTTTAAAACTCTACCATGTACAATGGCTGAGACAAGGGGACCATCACTTGAGACTGGACAAGTTACTACTTTTGACTTATGTTGTCTGGGATATCTGCGTCTTGTTTGTGTCAAATTTACTGTGGACCCGTCAACATCTACAACTGGTCTAGAGTCAGTGTCCTCCTCTGTCAAGTGTCCAAATCTATTTTGGGTAGCTACTGAATACACAGGGAGGGCACTAGGATTGGCTAGCTTGAATTGGTTAGCGGATGGCCTTGGGGGTTTCCCGACGACATGGAGTGAACATTCTGAGCTCCAGCATTCTGTGACTGAGCATTATAATTTGAAGTTGCATTATAGCTGGGCTGGGAGTTGTAATGACGAGAGTTCTGATAATGTCTTGGACGCTGTGAGCCTCGCCAAGACTGACCATGGGAGTTACGAGGTGGAGATGTCCTTTGCCTAGCTCTACAATCCGCAGTGTGGTGACCAACTTGTTTATGGTATTTGCAATATGGTAGCCTAGAATGATTATATTGACGCGGGGACCGAGAGAATTGTCTAGGAGGTGATGATCTAGGGGCGGACCAAAAGTCCCTTGCAAGGTGGTTACTCTTACCACAATGCCAACATGAGGGAGTGGATGGTTGTGGACTATGGCGTTTCGGCAATTTATGAGGCGGTGAATTTGACTGGGGGCTACGAGCATGGGTACGCTTCTGCGACCAAGAGTTTTGAGAATTTGTGGGAGGATGCTGAGAGCTTATAACTACATTTACAGCATCAGAGGGTGGCAACAGTTGAGCACTTCGGGGAGCTAGTTTATCTGCGGCATTGTTAATAGCCTCAAACACTTCACCAATTTCATGTTTAACACCAAAATTTTGTTGCTCAACGATTGGTTTAGTATGCTCGGGGGCAAAATGCATTAAAGTACCAAATGCTATCATTTTGGCCATAGCCTCAGGGGACAGATTATTGTCTTTATCTAACCAAGTCGAATTATTCATAGCAGACACTAAGGCATAAAGATACTGATCGAGACGGCTAGTAAATGCATTAAACGATTCACCAGGCTGCATGGTGGCATTGGCAATTTTCTTGACTAACCTATACGGGTCAAGGTCTCCTTTATTAACAAAGCGACGGCGAAAGAAATCCTTAAAATCAGACCATGACTGGAGGCTAACAATGGCTTTCTCATCAACAACAAAACGTGCATCACCTTTGGTTGTGTCTACAGCTGACCGTGCAATTGCTAAGTATTCGGCATCAGTAGGCTTAGAAAAACGTGCAACAGTTTTTGCTTCAACCTTACTAAACCATGATTCTAATAAGCGTGATTCCCCAGCAAAAAGAGGAATAGCCATTTCCTGAGCTGATCTCTGGCCATTGGGATGAGCAACTGCTCCTGTTGAGTCTGAAGGGGTTTCAACAGTGGTAGGCATTGTCACAGCCGTGGAAGTAATATTTGAACGCAGATTATAATTAAGTGCACCTGGCATCAGAAATAGTATACACAAAAATAAACACTCAAAAAAATATAAACTTGGCTAAAGTTATAAAAATGGCAGAAATAAAATTATTAAATTGGGCTAGGCAAGAAAATAATTAAGAACAAGCAATTGTAAACTAAATTTAGCAATCTTTCATTAAAAAAAATGACTGGAATTAGATGTATGTAAATTAATTAAACCAGACTAAGCACAGCAATTTAGAATAAAAACTGGGAAATGCAATTGCAAAATTTCATTAAAAAGATTCAACACAACAAGTGGCAATGCATGAAATATGGATGTAACACATAAACTGGACACATGAATGTATATAACTGCTATGGTAAAAATTATAATATGAAATGTTGAAGGAATAAATTTCAATTTTAGGCCTGGAGGAATTAAAAAAAAATTATATTGCACAAATCCTTAACTGCTACTAAAACAAGGATTTCTTACTTCACTGGAATTTGAATTTACCAATAACACTCTAGGAGAACAATTAAAATTCAAGGAAATTACTGTAAGAAGCAGGAATCTTGAAATCACACAAGGAAATTGTGGGGAGTTGAGTACTGAGGCGGCTCCAATATTTAACAAGTCACTGATTGGTTAATTCACAGGATATTATGGATAGTATTATGTAAGTCACGTTTTAGAACTTGGCACATTGTTCTCAACTAACAATGACTTATCTCAGGGTTGCAATTCATGAGAATCACCAGTAGCCAAAATTGGAGGAACGTCGTGAAGACCTGAAGGGGCACATGTGAGGTTTGTTTACAAACTGGTGCGACGGCAGCACTCCTGGTGGCGGTGGCGCGAGACTCAGAGACCCCACACTGTTGACGCTGGAAGCGCGAAGATAAATTCTGACGACGACGATATTGCAACGATGTCGGTGGAGAAACACGATTGGGAGGCAGGAGTTCACACAAAATGATGTAGCAGGGGCTGGTGGCGAGGTGTGAGCTTGAGAGGGAGGCGAGGTGTAGCCTGTAGTGTACTACAGGCTACACTACACTACACTGTAGTGTAGTGTAGGCTACTAGTGTAGCCTGGGGAGGCTACACTAGTCAAACAATTGCAGTCCACCAAATATTCTCAAGGAACAATGCAGCACATACGATGATCAGTTGATAGTTGCGACGATGATTGACCACGATTGCAGTAGCTTGAACACTCACAAAGCATAGATGCTGTCAGCTTGGGTGGTGGTGATGGTGGTGGGTGCAGGTTCCCACGTGATGGCGCGAGATTCAAAAATGGCTGGCGCGGAAGCTTCCTTCCTCCTCACTGATGAATTAGCGTTCTCACAGGAAAATATTGACCCTTACTGCTGAGACGTTGGCCTGGAGTAGTGGTTGATTGCAGGACCCCGGTCGGGCACAATATTTGATGCGTGGGTGGCAGGATGGCGGCTTGTGGAGGCGGCTGATGGCAGTGGCGGCTGTACTGTGAAACACAAGGCGCTGCTGGGTACTTGAATTTTAGTTTCCAGAAAAAAAAAATTCTGGATCCCACTGCTGCTACCAGTATTCGTTTGCCTTGTTCGGGTAGAATGTAGACACAGTAGTCGGTTCTGTATATATTTATTGACCGAGACAAACAGGTGTATAACTATCCAGCCGAGGTCCTTCTACTCTGAGTCTGTGAGGCTGCTGGGAGCATGGCTTGATGCTCCTCTGTCTGGCATGACGTCAGAGGCCTACTTGCCTGTGATTGGTTACATTTCAACTGACATAGAATTTGAGTATAACAGATGCTCTGGCCTGGCCTGCAACGCTGTTGGGTGGATATCGCTTAAGGATATTGTTCTTGTTAGCTGGTAGTGTATGATGGTGGGGTGATCCACCAGGCTGGGGAGGCATCCACCAGGCTGGAGGGGCATCCGCCAGGCTGGAGGACATCCACCAGGCTGGGTGTCTGCTAACCCATCAGGCCAGTGTGTGAGAACGCTGTTGATCGTGTTCTCTGCTATAATATCCAGTAAGCTAAAATTATTACATTTGCCAGCCGGATAAGAAGCCATCTGAATGCTCTTTGATCTAATGAATTAGGTACGTTTCTTTTAAGGTTGTACGTGCGCATACTTGCCTATCCGTGTCCACAGGACGGCGAGGTCATATGCCGTGCCTTCCAGCCTTGTTGTACTTGTTGAGTCATCCTTTAACTATACTGGATGGGGAAGGTGGTTATCTTGAGATGTCTTGAGATGATTTCGGGGCTTTTTAGTGTCCCCGGGACCCGGTCCTCGACCAGGCCTCCACCCCCAGGAAGCAGCCCGTGACAGCTGACTAACACCCAGGTACCTATTTTACTGCTAGGTAATAGGGGCATAGGGTGAAAGTAACTCTGCCCATTGTTTCTCGCCAGCGGCTGGGATCGAACCCGGGACCACAGGATCACAAGCCCAGTGTGCTGTCCGCTCGGCCGACCGGCCCCCCTTTATAAATAGGAAATAAATGTTCTGGAAGACATTTAGAACATATAAATCAGACTCTAAATTTAATTAGACTCAAAATTTAATTACTAAAAATTTAATTACTCAAAATTTAATTACTCAAAATTTAATTACTCAAAATTTAGACTCTAAATTTAATTAGACTCTAAATTTAATTAGACTCTAAATTTAATTAGACTCTAAATATAATTAGACTCTAAATTTAATTAGACTCTAAACTTAGTTACTCTAAATTTAATTAGACTAAATTTAATTAGACTAAATTTAATTAGACTCTAAATTTAATTAGACTCTAAATTTAATTAGACTAAATTTAATTACTCTAAATTTAATTAGACTCTAAATTTTATTAGACTCTAAATTTAATTAGACTAAATTTAATTAGACTCTAAATTTAATTAGACTCTAAATTTAATTACTCTAAATTTAATTAGACTCTAAATTTAATTAGACTCTAAATTTAATTAGACTCTAAATTTAATTAGACTCTAAATTTAATTACTCTAAATTTAATTAGACTATATTTTAGAGGAAATACATTTTATCGATATCGGTCTGTGGGCTCGTGGTTCGTTTTTCTCCTTTATGATATATATAGGTACCACATTTGCCACTTTCTAATGTCATGAAGTTCCTTCATTTCAAGTGAGGAGTTGAAGACTATAGCAAGGGGTCCACACAATGCTGCAGCTGCCTCTTCTAGCACCCATGATGAGATCTCGTTAGGAACTGTAGCTTTGATCATATACAGCTCCTCTAATTGTGTGTTTCTTCCTGTAACGTCACTTCTGAAGTCATAGATCTGGCGGCAACCCTGATTCTGGCTTAAAAAATTCCTGGAAAATGTATCTGATACCTTTGCACACTTCCCTATCATTCTTTGAGGGTGTTTGTGTATGTGTGTACACGTGTGTTCGAGCGCACGCAGGAGTGTGTAGAGGTGCGTGAAGGGACGGAGTACGCGCGCACGCGCCTGTACGTAGGCAACCGTCAAAACTCGACTCAGTTAATCCCTCTAAAGTTCAACATCTCCCCGAGTCCATGCCTGCTGCCCGGGCAAGGTCCGAAAGGCATCCAGCGAGGCGTTATCTGCGTCAAGTGAGAAGCGTCTATAAAGTACGAGAGGGAAACAGACGTTTTTACAGGTACTCACATGACTGATTTCCAAGAGTCAGTCGAAATTTCCTTTCTCGTTTTTTATTGATAGTGCGGACTGTTTGTGGACATTTGTGTCGTCAGAGATAATTATTATTCTCCCCTTGGGAATGCTCCAGGTGATGCTGCATCTCCCTCCTGACCAAGCTTCAGGTGATGCTGCGTCTCCCACCTGACCACCAAGCTTCAGGTGATGCTGCATCACCCACCTGACCACCAAGCTTCAGGTGATGCTGCGTCTCCCACCTGACCACCAAGCTTCAGGTGATGCTGCGTCTCCCACCTGACCACCAAGCTTCAGGTGATGCTGCATCACCCACCTGACCACCAAGCTTCAGGTGATGCTGCATCACCCACCTGACCACCAAGCTTCAGGTGATGCTGCGTCTCCCACCTGACCACCAAGCTTCAGGTGATGCTGCATCACCCACCTGACCACCAAGCTTCAGGTGATGCTGTATCACCCACCTGACCACCAAGCTTCAGGTGATGCTGCGTCTCCCACCTGACCACCAAGCTTCAGGTGATGCTGCATCACCCACCTGACCACCAAGCTTCAGGTGATGCTGCATCACCCACCTGACCACCAAGCTTCAGGTGATGCTGCGTCTCCCACCTGACCACCAAGCTTCAGGTGATGCTGCGTCTCCCACCTGACCACCAAGCTTCAGGTGATGCTGCATCACCCACCTGACCACCAAGCTTCAGGTGATGCTGCGTCTCCCACCTGACCACCAAGCTTCAGGTGATGCTGCATCACCCACCTGACCACCAAGCTTCAGGTGATGTTGCGTCACCCACCTGACCACCAAGCTTCAGGTGATGCTGCATCACCCACCTGACCACCAAGCTCCGGTGATGCTGCGTCTCCCACCTGACCACCAAGCTTCAGGTGATGCTGCGTCTCCCACCTGACCAAGCTTCAGGTGATGCTGCGTCTCCCACCTGACCACCAAGCTACAGGTGATGCTGCGTCTCCCACCTGACCACCAAGCTTCAGGTGATGCTGCGTCTCCCACCTGACCAAACTTCAGGTGATGCTGCGTCTCCCACCTGACCACCAAGCTTCAGGTGATGCTGCATCACCCACCTGACCACCAAGCTTCAGGTGATGCTGCGTCTTCCACCTGACTACCAAGCTTCAGGTGATGCTGCATCACCCACCTGACCACCAAGCTTCAGGTGATGCTGCATCTCCCACCTGACCACCAAGCTTCAGGTGATGCTGCGTCTCCCACCTGACCACCAAGCTTCAGGTGATGCTGCATCACCCACCTGACCACCAAGCTTCAGGTGATGCTGCGGCTCCCACCTGACCACCAAGCTTCAGGTGATGCTGCATCTCCCACCTGACCACCAAGCTTCAGGTGATGCTGCGTCTCCCACCTGACCACCAAGATTCAGGTGATGCTGCGTCTCCCACCTGACCAAGCTTCAGGTGATGCTGCGTCTCCCACCTGAACACCAAGCTTCAGGTGATGTTGCGTCACCCACCTGACCACCAAGCTTCAGGTGATGCTGCATCACCCACCTGACCACCAAGCTTCAGGTGATGCTGCGTCTCCCACCTGACCACCAAGCTTCAGGTGATGCTGCGTCTCCCTCCTGACCAAGCTTCAGGTGATGCTGCGTCTCCCACCTGACCACCAAGCTTCAGGTGATGCTGCGTCTCCCACCTGACCACCAAGCTTCAGGTGATGCTGCATCACCCACCTGACCACCAAGCTTCAGGTGATGCTGCGTCTCCCACCTGACCACCAAGCTTCAGGTGATGCTGCGTCTCCCACCTAACCACCAAGCTTCAGGTGATGCTGCGTCTCCCACCTGACCAAGCTTCAGGTGATGCTGCGTCTCCCACCTGACCACCAAGCTTCAGGTGATGCTGCATCACCCACCTGACCACCAAGCTTCAGGTGATGCTGCGTCTCCCACCTGACCACCAAGTTTCAGGTGATGCTGCGTCTCCCACCTGACCAAGCTTCAGGTGATGCTGCGTCTCCCACCTGACCAAGCTTCAGGTGATGCTGCGTCTCCCACCTGACCAAGATTCAGGTGATGCTGCGTTTCCCACCTGACCAAGCTTCAGGTGATGCTGCGTCTCCCACCTGACCAAGCTTCAGGTGATGCTGCGTCTCCCACCTGACCACCAAGCTTCAGGTGATGCTGCGTCTCCCACCTGACCAAGCTTCAGGTGATGCTGCGTCTCCCACCTGACCAAGCTTCAGGTGATGCTGCGTCTCCCACCTGACCACCAAGCTTCAGGTGATGCTGCATCACCCACCTGACCACCAAGCTTCAGGTGATGCTGCGTCTCCCACCTGACCACCAAGTTTCAGGTGATGCTGCGTCTCCCACCTGACCAAGCTTCAGGTGATGCTGCGTCTCCCACCTGACCAAGCTTCAGGTGATGCTGCGTCTCCCACCTGACCAAGATTCAGGTGATGCAGCGTCTCCCACCTGACCAAGCTTCAGGTGATGCTGCGTCTCCCACCTGACCACCAAGCTTCAGGTGATGCTGCGTCTCCCACCTGACCACCAAGCTTCAGGTGATGCTGCGTCTCCCACCTGACCAAGCTTCAGGTGATGCTGCGTCTCCCACCTGACCAAGCTTCAGGTGATGCTGCGTCTCCCACCTGACCACCAAGCTTCAGGTGATGCTGCGTCTCCCACCTGACCACCAAGCTTCAGGTGATGCTGCGTCTCCCACCTGACCACCAAGCTTCAGGTGATGCTGCGTCTCCCACCTGACCACCAAGCTTCAGGTGATGCTGCGTCTCCCACCTGACCACCAAGCTTCAGGTGATGCTGCGTGACCCACCTGACCACCAAGCTTCAGGTGATACTGCATCACCCACCTGACCACCAAGCTTCAGGTGATGCTGCGTCACCCACCTGACCACCAAGCTTCAGGTGATGCTGCATCACCCACCTGACCACCAAGCTTCAGGTGATGCTGCGTCTCCCACCTGACCACCAAGCTTCAGGTGATGCTGCGTCTCCCACCTGACCACCAAGCTTCAGGTGATGCTGCGTCTCCCACCTGACCACCAAGCTTCAGGTGATGCTGCGTCTCCCACCTGACCACCAAGCTTCAGGTGATGCTGCGTCTCCCACCTGACCAAGCTTCAGGTGATGCTGCGTCTCCCACCTGACCACCAAGCTTCAGGTGATGCTGCGTCACCCACCTGACCACCAAGCTTCAGGTGATGCTGCATCACCCACCTGACCACCAAGCTTCAGGTGATGCTGCGTCTCCCACCTGACCACCAAGCTTCAGGTGATGCTGCGTCACCCACCTGACCACCAAGCTTCAGGTGATGCTGCGTCTCCCACCTGACCACCAAGCTTCAGGTGATGCTGCGTCTCCCACCTGACCACCAAGCTTCAGGTGATGCTGCGTCTCCCACCTGACCACCAAGCTTCAGGTGATGCTGCGTCTCCCACCTGACCACCAAGCTTCAGGTGATGCTGCGTCTCCCACCTGACCAAGCTTCAGGTGATGCTGCGTCTCCCACCTGACCAAGCTTCAGGTGATACTGCGTCACCCACCTGACCACCAAGCTTCAGGTGATGCTGCATCACCCACCTGACCACCAAGCTTCAGGTGATGCTGCGTCTCCCACCTGACCACCAAGCTTCAGGTGATGCTGCGTCACCCACCTGACCACCAAGCTTCAGGTGATGCTGCGTCTCCCACCTGACCACCAAGCCTCAGGTGATGCTGCGTCTCCCACCTGACCACCAAGCTTCAGGTGATGCTGCGTCTCCCACCTGACCAAGCTTCAGGTGATGCTGCGTCTCCCACCTGACCACCAAGCTTCAGGTGATGCTGCGTCTCCCACCTGACCACCAAGCTTCAGGTGATGCTGCGTCACCCACCTGACCACCAAGCTTCAGGTGATGCTGCATCACCCACCTGACCACCAAGCTTCAGGTGATGCTGCGTCTCCCACCTGACCACCATGCTTCAGGTGATGCTGCGTCACCCACCTGACCACCAAGCTTAACGTGAAGCTGCATCACCCACCTGACCACCAAGCTTCAGGTGATGCTGCGTCTCCCACCTGACCACCAAGCATCAGGTGATGCTGCGTCTCCCACCTGACCACCAAGCTTCAGGTGATGCTGCGTCACCCACCTGACCACCAAGCTTCAGGTGATGCTGCGTCTCCCACCTGACCACCAAGCTTCAGGTGATGCTGCGTCTCCCACCTGACCACCAAGCTTCAGGTGATGCTGCGTCTCCCACCTGACCAAGCTTCAGGTGATGCTGCGTCTCCCACCTGACCAAGCTTCAGGTGATGCTGCGTCTCCCACCTGACCAAGCTTCAGGTGATGCTGTGTCTCCCACCTGACCAAGCTTCAGGTGATGCTGCGTCTCCCACCTGACCAAGCTTCAGGTGATGCTGCGTCTCCCACCTGACCAAGCTTCAGGTGATGCTGCGTCTCCCACCTGACCAAGCTTCAGGTGATGCTGCGTCTCCCACCTGACCAAGCTTCAGGTGATGCTGCGTCTCCCACCTGACCAAGCTTCAGGTGATGCTGCGTCTCCCACCTGACCATGCTTCAGGTGATGCTGCGTCTCCCACCTGACCAAGCTTCAGGTGATGCTGCGTCACCCACCTGACCACCATGCTTCAGGTGATGCTGCATCACCCACCTGACCACCAAGCTTCAGGTGATGCTGCATCACCCACCTGACCACCAAGCTTCAGGTGATGCTGCGTGTCCCACCTGACCAAGCTTCAGGTGATGCTGCGTGTCCCACCTGACCATGCTTCAGGTGATGCTGTGTCTCCCACCTGACCAAGCTTCAGGTGATGCTGCGTCTCCCACCTGACCAAGCTTCAGGTGATGCTGCGTCTCCCACCTGACCAAGCTTCAGGTGATGCTGCGTCACCCACCTGACCACCAAGCTTCAGGTGATGCTGCATCACCCACCTGACCTCCAAGCTTAAGGTGATGCTGCATCACCCACCTGACCACCAAGCTTCAGGTGATGCTGCGTCTCCCACCTGACCAAGCTTCAGGTGATGCTGCATCACCCACCTGACCACCAAGCTTCAGGTGATGCTGCGTCTCCCACCTGACCACCAAGCTTCAGGTGATGCTGCGTCTCCCACCTGACCAAGCTTCAGATGATGCTGCGTCACCCACCTGACCACCAAGCTTCAGGTGATGCTGCATCACCCACCTGACCACCAAGCTTCAGGTGATGCTGCATCACCCACCTGACCACCAAGCTTCAGGTGATGCTGCATCTCCCACCTGACCAAGCTTCAGGTGATGCTGCATCACCCACCTGACCACCAAGCTTCAGGTGATGCTGCGTCTCCCACCTGACCAAGCTTCAGGTGATGCTGCGGCTCCCACCTGACCAAGCTTCAGGTGATGCTGCGTCTCCCACCTGACCAAGCTTCAGGTGATGCTGTGTCTCCCACCTGACCAAGCTTCAGGTGATGCTGCGTCTCCCACCTGACCAAGCTTCAGGTGATGCTGCGTCTCCCACCTGACCAAGCTTCAGGTGATGCGGCGTCTCCCACCTGACCAAGCTTCAGGTGATGCTGCGTCTCCCACCTGACCAAGCTTCAGGTGATGCTGCGTCTCCCACCTGACCACCAAGCTTCAGGTGATGCTGCGTCTCCCACCTGACCACCAAGCTTCAGGTGATGCTGCGTCTCCCACCTGACCACCAAGCTTCAGGTGATGCTGCGTCTCCCACCTGACCAAGCTTCAGGTGATGCTGCGTCTCCCACCTGACCAAGCTTCAGGTGATGCTGCGTCACCCACCTGACCACCAAGCTTCAGGTGATGCTGCATCACCCACCTGACCACCAAGCTTCAGGTGATGCTGCGTCTCCCACCTGACCACCAAGCTTCAGGTGATGCTGCGTCACCCACCTGACCACCAAGCTTCTGGTGATGCTGCGTCTCCCACCTGACCACCAAGCCTCAGGTGATGCTGCGTCTCCCACCTGACCACCAAGCTTCAGGTGATGCTGCGTCTCCCACCTGACCAAGCTTCAGGTGATGCTGCGTCTCCCACCTGACCACCAAGCTTCAGGTGATGCTGCGTCTCCCACCTGACCACCAAGCTTCAGGTGATGCTGCGTCACCCACCTGACCACCAAGCTTCAGGTGATGCTGCATCACCCACCTGACCACCAAGCTTCAGGTGATGCTGCGTCTCCCACCTGACCACCATGCTTCAGGTGATGCTGCGTCACCCACCTGACCACCAAGCTTAACGTGAAGCTGCATCACCCACCTGACCACCAAGCTTCAGGTGATGCTGCGTCTCCCACCTGACCACCAAGCATCAGGTGATGCTGCGTCTCCCACCTGACCACCAAGCTTCAGGTGATGCTGCGTCACCCACCTGACCACCAAGCTTCAGGTGATGCTGCGTCTCCCACCTGACCACCAAGCTTCAGGTGATGCTGCGTCTCCCACCTGACCACCAAGCTTCAGGTGATGCTGCGTCTCCCACCTGACCAAGCTTCAGGTGATGCTGCGTCTCCCACCTGACCAAGCTTCAGGTGATGCTGCGTCTCCCACCTGACCAAGCTTCAGGTGATGCTGTGTCTCCCACCTGACCAAGCTTCAGGTGATGCTGCGTCTCCCACCTGACCAAGCTTCAGGTGATGCTGCGTCTCCCACCTGACCAAGCTTCAGGTGATGCTGCGTCTCCCACCTGACCAAGCTTCAGGTGATGCTGCGTCTCCCACCTGACCAAGCTTCAGGTGATGCTGCGTCTCCCACCTGACCAAGCTTCAGGTGATGCTGCGTCTCCCACCTGACCATGCTTCAGGTGATGCTGCGTCTCCCACCTGACCAAGCTTCAGGTGATGCTGCGTCACCCACCTGACCACCATGCTTCAGGTGATGCTGCATCACCCACCTGACCACCAAGCTTCAGGTGATGCTGCATCACCCACCTGACCACCAAGCTTCAGGTGATGCTGCGTGTCCCACCTGACCAAGCTTCAGGTGATGCTGCGTGTCCCACCTGACCATGCTTCAGGTGATGCTGTGTCTCCCACCTGACCAAGCTTCAGGTGATGCTGCGTCTCCCACCTGACCAAGCTTCAGGTGATGCTGCGTCTCCCACCTGACCAAGCTTCAGGTGATGCTGCGTCACCCACCTGACCACCAAGCTTCAGGTGATGCTGCATCACCCACCTGACCTCCAAGCTTAAGGTGATGCTGCATCACCCACCTGACCACCAAGCTTCAGGTGATGCTGCGTCTCCCACCTGACCAAGCTTCAGGTGATGCTGCATCACCCACCTGACCACCAAGCTTCAGGTGATGCTGCGTCTCCCACCTGACCACCAAGCTTCAGGTGATGCTGCGTCTCCCACCTGACCAAGCTTCAGATGATGCTGCGTCACCCACCTGACCACCAAGCTTCAGGTGATGCTGCATCACCCACCTGACCACCAAGCTTCAGGTGATGCTGCATCACCCACCTGACCACCAAGCTTCAGGTGATGCTGCATCTCCCACCTGACCAAGCTTCAGGTGATGCTGCATCACCCACCTGACCACCAAGCTTCAGGTGATGCTGCGTCTCCCACCTGACCAAGCTTCAGGTGATGCTGCGGCTCCCACCTGACCAAGCTTCAGGTGATGCTGCGTCTCCCACCTGACCAAGCTTCAGGTGATGCTGTGTCTCCCACCTGACCAAGCTTCAGGTGATGCTGCGTCTCCCACCTGACCAAGCTTCAGGTGATGCTGCGTCTCCCACCTGACCAAGCTTCAGGTGATGCGGCGTCTCCCACCTGACCAAGCTTCAGGTGATGCTGCGTCTCCCACCTGACCAAGCTTCAGGTGATGCTGCGTCTCCCACCTGACCAAGCTTCAGGTGATGCTGCGTCTCCCACCTGACCAAGCTTCAGGTGATGCTGCGTCACCCACCTGACCACCAAGCTTCAGGTGATGCTGCATCATCCACCTGACCACCAAGCTTCAGGTGATGCTGCATCACCCACCTGACCACCAAGCTTCAGGTGATGCTGCGTCTCCCACCTGACCAAGCTTCAGGTGATGCTGCGTCTCCCACCTGACCAAGCTTCAGGTGATGCTGCGTCTCCCACCTGACCAAGCTTCAGGTGATGCTACGTCTCCCACCTGACCAAGCTTCAGGTGATGCTGCGTCTCCCACCTAACCAAGCTTCAGGTGATTCTGCGTCTCCCACCTGACCAAGCTTCAGGTGATGCTGCGTCTCCCACCTGACCATGCTTCAGGTGATGCTGCATCACCCACCTGATCACCAAACTTCAGGTGATGCTGCATCACCAACCTGACCACCAAGCTTCAGGTGATGCTGCATCACCCACCTGACCACCAAGCTTCAGGTGATGCTGCATCTCCCACCTGACCAAGCTTCAGGTGATGCTGCATCACCCACCTGACCACCAAGCTTCAGGTGATGCTGCATCACCCACCTGACCACCAAGCTTCAGGTGATGCTGCATCATCAACCTGACCAAGCTTCAGGTGATGCTGCATCACCCACCTGACCAAGCTTCAGGTGATGCTGCATCACCCACCTGACCACCAAGCTTCAGGTGATGCTGCATCACCCACCTGACCACCAAGCTTCAGGTGATGCTGCATCACCCACCTGACCAAGCTTCAGGTGATGCTGCATCACCCACCTGACCACCAAGCTTCAGGTGATGCTGCATCACTCACCTGACCACCAAGCTTCAGGTGATGCTGCATCACCCACCTGACCAAGCTTCATGTGATGCTGCATCACCCACCTGACCAAGCTTCAGGTGATGCTGCATCACCCACCTGACCACCAAGCTTAGGTGATGCTGTATCACCCACCTGACCAAGCTTCAGGTGATGCTGCATCACCCACCTGATCACCAAGCTTCAGGCGATGCTGTATCACCCACCTGACCAAGCTTCAGGTGATGCTGCATCACCCACCTGACCACCAAGCTTCAGGTGATGCTGCATCACCCACCTGATCACCAAGCTTCAGGTGATGGTGTATCACCCACCTGACCAAGCTTCAGGTAATGCTGCGTCTCCCACCTGACCACCAAGCTTCAGGTGATGCTGCGTCTCCCACCTGACCACCAAGCTTCAGGTGATGCTGCGTCTCCCACCTGACCACCAAGCTTCAGGTGATGCTGCATCACCCACCTGACCACCAAGCTTCAGGTGATGCTGCATCACCCACCTGACCACCAAGCTTCAGGTGATGCTGCGTCTCCCACCTGACCACCAAGCTTCAGGTGATGCTGCATCACCCACCTGACCACCAAGCTTCAGGTGATGCTGTATCACCCACCTGACCACCAAGCTTCAGGTGATGCTGCGTCTCCCACCTGACCACCAAGCTTCAGGTGATGCTGCATCACCCACCTGACCACCAAGCTTCAGGTGATGCTGCATCACCCACCTGACCACCAAGCTTCAGGTGATGCTGCGTCTCCCACCTGACCACCAAGCTTCAGGTGATGCTGCGTCTCCCACCTGACCACCAAGCTTCAGGTGATGCTGCATCACCCACCTGACCACCAAGCTTCAGGTGATGCTGCGTCTCCCACCTGACCACCAAGCTTCAGATGATGCTGCATCACCCACCTGACCACCAAGCTTCAGGTGATGTTGCGTCACCCACCTGACCACCAAGCTTCAGGTGATGCTGCATCACCCACCTGACCACCAAGCTCCGGTGATGCTGCGTCTCCCACCTGACCACCAAGCTTCAGGTGATGCTGCGTCTCCCACCTGACCAAGCTTCAGGTGATGCTGCGTCTCCCACCTGACCACCAAGCTTCAGGTGATGCTGCGTCTCCCACCTGACCACCAAGCTTCAGGTGATGCTGCGTCTCCCACCTGACCAAGCTTCAGGTGATGCTGCGTCTCCCACCTGACCACCAAGCTTCAAGTGATGCTGCATCACCCACCTGACCACCAAGCTTCAGGTGATGCTGCGTCTTCCACCTGACTACCAAGCTTCAGGTGATGCTGCATCACCCACCTGACCACCAAGCTTCAGGTGATGCTGCATCTCCCACCTGACCACCAAGCTTCAGGTGATGCTGCGTCTCCCACCTGACCACCAAGCTTCAGGTGATGCTGCATCACCCTCCTGACCACCAAGCTTCAGGTGATGCTGCGTCTCCCACCTGACCACCAAGTTTCAGGTGATGCTGCATCTCCCACCTGACCACCAAGCTTCAGGTGATGCTGCGTCTCCCACCTGACCACCAAGCTTCAGGTGATGCTGCATCACCCACCTGACCACCAAGCTTCAGGTGATGCTGCATCACTCACCTGACCACCAAGCTTCAGGTGATGCTGCATCACCCACCTGACCAAGCTTCATGTGATGCTGCATCACCCACCTGACCAAGCTTCAGGTGATGCTGCATCACCCACCTGACCACCAAGCTTAGGTGATGCTGTATCACCCACCTGACCAAGCTTCAGGTGATGCTGCATCACCCACCTGATCACCAAGCTTCAGGCGATGCTGTATCACCCACCTGACCAAGCTTCAGGTGATGCTGCATCACCCACCTGACCACCAAGCTTCAGGTGATGCTGCATCACCCACCTGATCACCAAGCTTCAGGTGATGCTGTATCACCCACCTGACCATGCTTCAGGTAATGCTGCGTCTCCCACCTGACCACCAAGCTTCAGGTGATGCTGCGTCTCCCACCTGACCACCAAGCTTCAGGTGATGCTGCGTCTCCCACCTGACCACCAAGCTTCAGGTGATGCTGCATCACCCACCTGACCACCAAGCTTCAGGTGATGCTGCATCACCCACCTGACCACCAAGCTTCAGGTGATGCTGCGTCTCCCACCTGACCACCAAGCTTCAGGTGATGCTGCATCACCCACCTGACCACCAAGCTTCAGGTGATGCTGTATCACCCACCTGACCACCAAGCTTCAGGTGATGCTGCGTCTCCCACCTGACCACCAAGCTTCAGGTGATGCTGCATCACCCACCTGACCACCAAGCTTCAGGTGATGCTGCATCACCCACCTGACCACCAAGCTTCAGGTGATGCTGCGTCTCCCACCTGACCACCAAGCTTCAGGTGATGCTGCGTCTCCCACCTGACCACCAAGCTTCAGGTGATGCTGCATCACCCACCTGACCACCAAGCTTCAGGTGATGCTGCGTCTCCCACCTGACCACCAAGCTTCAGGTGATGCTGCATCACCCACCTGACCACCAAGCTTCAGGTGATGTTGCGTCACCCACCTGACCACCAAGCTTCAGGTGATGCTGCATCACCCACCTGACCACCAAGCTCCGGTGATGCTGCGTCTCCCACCTGACCACCAAGCTTCAGGTGATGCTGCGTCTCCCACCTGACCAAGCTTCAGGTGATGCTGCGTCTCCCACCTGACCACCAAGCTTCAGGTGATGCTGCGTCTCCCACCTGACCACCAAGCTTCAGGTGATGCTGCGTCTCCCACCTGACCAAGCTTCAGGTGATGCTGCGTCTCCCACCTGACCACCAAGCTTCAGGTGATGCTGCATCACCCACCTGACCACCAAGCTTCAGGTGATGCTGCGTCTTCCACCTGACTACCAAGCTTCAGGTGATGCTGCATCACCCACCTGACCACCAAGCTTCAGGTGATGCTGCATCTCCCACCTGACCACCAAGCTTCAGGTGATGCTGCGTCTCCCACCTGACCACCAAGCTTCAGGTGATGCTGCATCACCCTCCTGACCACCAAGCTTCAGGTGATGCTGCGTCTCCCACCTGACCACCAAGCTTCAGGTGATGCTGCATCTCCCACCTGACCACCAAGCTTCAGGTGATGCTGCGTCTCCCACCTGACCACCAAGCTTCAGGTGATGCTGCGTCTCCCACCTGACCAAGCTTCAGGTGATGCTGCGTCTCCCACCTGAACACCAAGCTTCAGGTGATGTTGCGTCACCCACCTGACCACCAAGCTTCAGGTGATGCTGCATCACCCACCTGACCACCAAGCTTCAGGTGATGCTGCGTCTCCCACCTGACCACCAAGCTTCAGGTGATGCTGCGTCTCCCACCTGACCAAGCTTCAGGTGATGCTGCGTCTCCCTCCTGACCAAGCTTCAGGTGATGCTGCGTCTCCCACCTGACCACCAAGCTTCAGGTGATGCTGCGTCTCCCACCTGACCACCAAGCTTCAGGTGATGCTGCATCACCCACCTGACCACCAAGCTTCAGGTGATGCTGCGTCTCCCACCTGACCACCAATCTTCAGGTGATGCTGCGTCTCCCACCTAACCACCAAGCTTCAGGTGATGCTGCGTCTCCCACCTGACCAAGCTTCAGGTGATGCTGCGTCTCCCACCTGACCACCAAGCTTCACCCACCTGACCACCAAGCTTCAGGTGATGCTGCGTCTCCCACCTGACCACCAAGTTTCAGGTGATGCTGCGTCTCCCACCTGACCAAGCTTCAGGTGATGCTGCGTCTCCCACCTGACCAAGCTTCAGGTGATGCTGCGTCTCCCACCTGACCCAAGCTTCAGGTGATGCTGCGTCTCCCACCTGACCAAGCTTCAGGTGATGCTGCGTCTCCCACCTGACCAAGCTTCAGGTGATGCTGCGTCTCCCACCTGACCACCAAGCTTCAGGTGATGCTGCGTCTCCCACCTGACCAAGCTTCAGGTGATGCTGCGTCTCCCACCTGACCAAGCTTCAGGTGATGCTGCGTCTCCCACCTGACCACCAAGCTTCAGGTGATGCTGCATCACCCACCTGACCACCAAGCTTCAGATGATGCTGCGTCTCCCACCTGACCACCAAGCTTCAGGTGATGCTGCGTCTCCCACCTGACCAAGCTTCAGGTGATGCTGCGTCTCCCACCTGACCAAGCTTCAGGTGATGCTGCGTCTCCCACCTGACCACAAGCTTCAGGTGATGCTGCGTCTCCCACCTGACCAAGCTTCAGGTGATGCTGCGTCTCCCACCTGACCACCAAGCTTCAGGTGATGCTGCGTCTCCCACCTGACCCAAGCTTCAGGTGATGCTGCGTCTCCCACCTGACCAAGCTTCAGGTGATGCTGCGTCTCCCACCTGACCACCAAGCTTCAGGTGATGCTGCGTCTCCCACCTGACCACCAAGCTTCAGGTGATGCTGCGTCACCCACCTGACCACCAAGCTTCAGGTGATGCTGCATCACCCACCTGACCACCAAGCTTCAGGTGATGCTGCGTCTCCCACCTGACCACCAAGCTTCAGGTGATGCTGCGTCACCCACCTGACCACCAAGCTTCAGGTGATGCTGCATCACCCACCTGACCACCAAGCTTCAGGTGATGCTGCGTCTCCCACCTGACCACCAAGCTTCAGGTGATGCTGCGTCTCCCACCTGACCACCAAGCTTCAGGTGATGCTGCGTCTCCCACCTGACCACCAAGCTTCAGGTGATGCTGCATCACCCACCTGACCACCAAGCTTCAGGTGATGCTGTATCACCCTCCTGACCACCAAGCTTCAGGTGATGCTGCGTCTCCCACCTGACCAAGCTTCAGGTGATGCTGCGTCTCCCACCTGACCAAGCTTCAGGTGATGCTGCGTCTCCCACCTGACCAAGCTTCAGGTGATGCTGCGTCTCCCACCTGACCAAGCTTCAGGTGATGCTGCGTCTCCCACCTGACCACCAAGCTTCAGGTGATGCTGCGTCTCCCACCTGACCACCAAGCTTCAGGTGATGCTGCATCACCCACCTGACCAAGCTTCAGGTGATGCTGCATCTCCCACCTGACCACCAAGCTTCAGGTGATGCTGCATCACCCACCTGACCAAGCTTCAGTTGATGCTGCATCACCCACCTGACCAAGCTTCAGGTGATGCTGCATCACCCACCTGACCACCAAGCTTCAGGTGATGCTGTATCACCCACCTGACCACCAAGCTTCAGGTGATGCTGCGTCTCCCACCTGACCAAGCTTCAGGTGATGCTGCGTCTCCCACCTGACCAAGCTTCAGGTGATGCTGCGTCTCCCACCTGACCACCAAGCTTCAGGTGATGCTGCATCACCCACCTGCCCAAGCTTCAGGTGATGCTGCGTCTCCCACCTGACCAAGCTTCAGGTGATGCTGCATCACCCACCTGACCACCAAGCTTCAGGTGATGCTGCATCACCCAACCTGACCACCAAGCTTCAGGTGATGCTGCGCCTCCCACCTGACCACCAAGCTTCAGGTGATGCTGCATCACCCACCTGACCAAGCTTCAGGTGATGCTGCATCTCCCACCTGACCACCAAGCTTCAGGTGATGCTGCATCACCCACCTGACCAAGCTTCAGGTGATGCTGCATCACCCACCTGACCAAGCTTCAGGTGATGCTGCATCACCCACCTGACCACAAAGCTTCAGGTGATGCTGTATCACCCACCTGACCACCAAGCTTCAGGTGATGCTGCGTCTCCCACCTGACCAAGCTTCAGGTGATGCTGCGTCTCCCACCTGACCAAACTTCAGGTGATGCTGCGTCTCCCACCTGACCAAGCTTCAGGTGATGCTGCGTCTCCCACCTGACCAAGCTTCAGGTGATGCTGCGTCACCCACCTGACCACCAAGCTTCAGGTGATGCTGCATCACCCACCTGACCTCCAAGCTTCAGGTGATGCTGCATCACCCACCTGACCACCAAGCTTCAGGTGATGCTGCGTCTCCCACCTGACCAAGCTTCAGGTGATGCTGCATCACCCACCTGACCACCAAGCTTCAGGTGATGCTGCGTCTCCCACCTGACCACCAAGCTTCAGGTGATGCTGCGTCTCCCACCTGACCAAGCTTCAGATGATGCTGCGTCACCCACCTGACCACCAAGCTTCAGGTGATGCTGCATCACCCACCTGACCACCAAGCTTCAGGTGATGCTGCATCACCCACCTGACCACCAAGCTTCAGGTGATGCTGCATCTCCCACCTGACCAAGCTTCAGGTGATGCTGCATCACCCACCTGACCACCAAGCTTCAGGTGATGCTGCGTCTCCCACCTGACCAAGCTTCAGGTGATGCTGCGGCTCCCACCTGACCAAGCTTCAGGTGATGCTGCGTCTCCCACCTGACCAAGCTTCAGGTGATGCTGTGTCTCCCACCTGACCAAGCTTCAGGTGATGCTGCGTCTCCCACATGACCAAGCTTCAGGTGATGCTGCGTCTCCCACCTGACCAAGCTTCAGGTGATGCTGCGTCTCCCACCTGACCAAGCTTCAGGTGATGCTGCGTCTCCCACCTGACCAAGCTTCAGGTGATGCTGCGTCTCCCACCTGACCAAGCTTCAGGTGATGCTGCGTCTCCCACCTGACCAAGCTTCAGGTGATGCTGCGTCTCCCACCTGACCAAGCTTCAGGTGATGCTGCGTCACCCACCTGACCACCAAGCTTCAGGTGATGCTGCATCATCCACCTGACCACCAAGCTTCAGGTGATGCTGCATCACCCACCTGACCACCAAGCTTCAGGTGATGCTGCGTCTCCCACCTGACCAAGCTTCAGGTGATGCTGCGTCTCCCACCTGACCAAGCTTCAGGTGATGCTGCGTCTCCCACCTGACCAAGCTTCAGGTGATGCTACGTCTCCCACCTGACCAAGCTTCAGGTGATGCTGCGTCTCCCACCTGACCAAGCTTCATGTGATTCTGCGTCTCCCACCTGACCAAGCTTCAGGTGATGCTGCGTCTCCCACCTGACCATGCTTCAGGTGATGCTGCATCACCCACCTGATCACCAAACTTCAGGTGATGCTGCATCACCCACCTGACCACCAAGCTTCAGGTGATGCTGCATCACCCACCTGACCACCAAGCTTCAGGTGATGCTGCATCTCCCACCTGACCAAGCTTCAGGTGATGCTGCATCACCCACCTGACCACCAAGCTTCAGGTGATGCTGCATCACCCACCTGACCACCAAGCTTCAGGTGATGCTGCATCATCAACCTGACCAAGCTTCAGGTGATGCTGCATCACCCACCTGACCAAGCTTCAGGTGATGCTGCATCACCCACCTGACCACCAAGCTTCAGGTGATGCTGCATCACCCACCTGACCACCAAGCTTCAGGTGATGCTGCATCACCCACCTGACCAAGCTTCAGGTGATGCTGCATCACCCACCTGACCACCAAGCTTCAGGTGATGCTGCATCACTCACCTGACCACCAAGCTTCAGGTGATGCTGCATCACCCACCTGACCAAGCTTCAGGTGATGCTGCATCACCCACCTGACCAAGCTTCAGGTGATGCTGCATCACCCACCTGACCACCAAGCTTAGGTGATGCTGTATCACCCACCTGACCAAGCTTCAGGTGATGCTGCATCACCCACCTGATCACCAAGCTTCAGGTGATGCTGTATCACCCACCTGACCAAGCTTCAGGTGATGCTGCATCACCCACCTGACCACCAAGCTTCAGGTGATGCTGCATCACCCACCTGATCACCAAGCTTCAGGTGATGCTGTATCACCCACCTGACCAAGCTTCAGGTGATGCTGCGTCTCCCACCTGACCACCAAGCTTCAGGTGATGCTGCGTCTCCCACCTGACAACCAAGCTTCAGGTGATGCTGCATCACCCACCTGACCACCAAGCTTCAGGTGATGCTGTATCACCCACCTGACCACCAAGCTTCAGGTGATGCTGCGTCTCCCACCTGACCAAGCTTCAGGTGATGCTGCGTCTCCCACCTGACCAAGCTTCAGGTGATGCTGCGTCTCCCACCTGACCAAGCTTCAGGTGATGCTGCGTCTCCCACCTGACCAAGCTTCAGGTGATGCTGCGTCTCCCACCTGACCACCAAGCTTCAGGTGATGCTGCGTCTCCCACCTGACCACCAAGCTTCAGGTGATGCTGCATCACCCACCTGACCAAGCTTCAGGTGATGCTGCATCTCCCACCTGACCACCAAGCTTCAGGTGATGCTGCATCACCCACCTGACCAAGCTTCAGTTGATGCTGCATCACCCACCTGACCAAGCTTCAGGTGATGCTGCATCACCCACCTGACTACCAAGCTTCAGGTGATGCTGTATCACCCACCTGACCACCAAGCTTCAGGTGATGCTGCGTCTCCCACCTGACCAAGCTTCAGGTGATGCTGCGTCTCCCACCTGACCAAGCTTCAGGTGATGCTGCGTCTCCCACCTGACCACCAAGCTTCAGGTGATGCTGCATCACCCACCTGCCCAAGCTTCAGGTGATGCTGCGTCTCCCACCTGACCAAGCTTCAGGTGATGCTGCATCACCCACCTGACCACCAAGCTTCAGGTGATGCTGCATCACCAACCTGACCACCAAGCTTCAGGTGATGCTGCGCCTCCCACCTGACCACCAAGCTTCAGGTGATGCTGCATCACCCACCTGACCAAGCTTCAGGTGATGCTACATCTCCCACCTGACCACCAAGCTTTAGGTGATGCTGCATCACCCACCTGACCAAGCTTCAGGTGATGCTGCATCACCCACCTGACTAAGCTTCAGGTGATGCTGCATCACCCACCTGACCACAAAGCTTCAGGTGATGCTGTATCACCCACCTGACCACCAAGCTTCAGGTGATGCTGCATCTCCCACCTGACCACCAAGCTTCAGGTGATGCTGCGTCTCCCACCTGACGAAGCTTCAGGTGATGCTGCATCACCCACCTGACCACCAAGCTTCAGGTGATGCTGCGTCTCCCACCTGACCAAGCTTCAGGTGATGCTGCGTCTCCCACCTGACCAAGCTTCAGGTGATGCTGCGTCTCCCACCTGACCAAGCTTCAGGTGATGCTGTGTCTCCCACCTGACCAAGCTTCAGGTGATGCTGCGTCTCCCACCTGACCAAGCTTCAGGTGATGCTGCGTCTCCCACCTGACCAAGCTTCAGGTGATGCTGCGTCTCCCACCTGACCAAGCTTCAGGTGATGCTGCGTCTCCCACCTGACCAAGCTTCAGGTGATGCTGCGTCTCCCACCTGACCAAGCTTCAGGTGATGCTGCGTCTCCCACCTGACCAAGCTTCAGGTGATGCTGCGTCTCCCACCTGACCAAACTTCAGGTGATGCTGCGTCTCCCACCTGACCAAGCTTCAGGTGATTCTGCGTCTCCCACCTGACCAAGCTTCAAGTGATGCTGCGTCACCCACCTGACTACCAAGCTTCAGGTGATGCTGCATCACCCACCTGACCTCCAAGCTTCAGGTGATGCTGCATCACCCACCTGACCACCAAGCTTCAGGTGATGCTGCGTCTCCCACCTGACCAAGCTTCAGGTGATGCTGCATCACCCACCTGACCACCAAGCTTCAGGTGATGCTGCGTCTCCCACCTGACCACCAAGCTTCAGGTGATGCTGCGTCTCCCACCTGACCAAGCTTCAGATGATGCTGCGTCACCCACCTGACCACCAAGCTTCAGGTGATGCTGCATCACCCACCTGACCACCAAGCTTCAGGTGATGCTGCATCACCCACCTGACCACCAAGCTTCAGGTGATGCTGCATCTCCCACCTGACCAAGCTTCAGGTGATGCTGCATACCCCCACCTGACCACCAAGCTTCAGGTGATGCTGCGTCTCCCACCTGACCAAGCTTCAAGTGATGCTGCGGCTCCCACCTGACCAAGCTTCAGGTGATGCTGCGTCTCCCACCTGACCAAGCTTCAGGTGATGCTGTGTCTCCCACCTGACCAAGCTTCAGGTGATGCTGCGTCTCCCACCTGACCAAGCTTCAGGTGATGCTGCGTCTCCCACCTGACCAAGCTTCAGGTGATGCTGCGTCTCCCACCTGACAAAGCTTCAGGTGATGCTGCGTCTCCCACCTGACCAAGCTTCAGGTGATTCTGCGTCTCCCACCTGACCAAGCTTCAGGTGATGCTGCGTCTCCCACCTGACCAAGCTTCAGGTGATGCTGCGTCTCCCACCTGACCAAGCTTCAGGTGATGCTGCGTCTCCCACCTGACCAAGCTTCAGGTGATGCTGCGTCACCCACCTGACCACCAAGCTTCAGGTGATGCTGCATCATCCACCTGACCACCAAGCTTCAGGTGATGCTGCATCACCCACCTGACCACCAAGCTTCAGGTGATGCTGCGTCTCCCACCTAACCAAGCTTCAGGTGATGCTGCGTCTCCCACCTGACCAAGCTTCAGGTGATGCTGCGTCTCCCACCTGACCAAGCTTCAGGTGATGCTGCGTCTCCCACCTGACCAAGCTTCAGGTGATGCTGCGTCTCCCACCTGACCAAGCTTCAGGTGATTCTGCGTCTCCCACCTGACCAAGCTTCAGGTGATGCTGCGTCTCCCACCTGACCATGCTTCAGGTGATGCTGCATCACCCACCTGATCACCAAACTTCAGGTGATGCTGCATCACCCACCTGACCACCAAGCTTCAGGTGATGCTGCATCACCCACCTGACCACCAAGCTTCAGGTGATGCTGCATCTCCCACCTGACCAAGCTTCAGGTGATGCTGCATCACCCACCTGACCACCAAGCTTCAGGTGATGCTGCATCACCCACCTGACCACCAAGCTTCAGGTGATGCTGCATCATCAACCTGACCAAGCTTCAGGTGATGCTGCATCACCCACCTGACCAAGCTTCAGGTGATGCTGCATCACCCACCTGACCACCAAGCTTCAGGTGATGCTGCATCACCCACCTGACCACCAAGCTTCAGGTGATGCTGCATCACCCACCTGACCAAGCTTCAGGTGATGCTGCATCACCCACCTGACCACCACGCTTCAGGTGATGGTGTATCACCCACCTGACCACCAAGCTTCAGGTGATGCTGCGTCTCCCACCTGACCACCAAGCTTCAGGTGATGCTGCATCACCCACCTGACCACCAAGCTTCAGGTGATGCTGCATCACCCACCTGACCACCAAGCTTCAGGTGATGCTGCGTCTCCCACCTGACCACCAAGCTTCAGGTGATGCTGCATCACCCACCTGACCACCAAGCTTAGGTGATGTTGCGTCACCCACCTGACCACCAAGCTTCAGGTGATGCTGCATCACCCACCTGACCACCAAGCTCCGGTGATGCTGCGTCTCCCACCTGACCACCAAGCTTCAGGTGATGCTGCGTCTCCCACCTGACCAAGCTTCAGGTGATGCTGCGTCTCCCACCTGACCACCAAGCTTCAGGTGATGCTGCGTCTCCCACCTGACCACCAAGCTTCAGGTGATGCTGCGTCTCCCACCTGACCAAGCTTCAGGTGATGCTGCGTCTCCCACCTGACCACCAAGCTTCAGGTGATGCTGCATCACCCACCTGACCACCAAGCTTCAGGTGATGCTGCGTCTTCCACCTGACTACCAAGCTTCAGGTGATGCTGCATCACCCACCTGACCACCAAGCTTCAGGTGATGCTGCATCTCCCACCTGACCACCAAGCTTCAGGTGATGCTGCGTCTCCCACCTGACCACCAAGCTTCAGGTGATGCTGCATCACCCACCTGACCACCAAGCTTCAGGTGATGCTGCGTCTCCCACCTGACCACCAAGCTTCAGGTGATGCTGCATCTCCCACCTGACCACCAAGCTTCAGGTGATGCTACGTCTCCCACCTGACCACCAAGCTTCAGGTGATGCTGCGTCTCCCACCTGACCAAGCTTCAGGTGATGCTGCGTCTGCCACCTGAACACCAAGCTTCAGGTGATGTTGCGTCACCCACCTGACCACCAAGCTTCAGGTGATGCTGCATCACCCACCTGACCACCAAGCTTCAGGTGATGCTGCGTCTCCCACCTGACCACCAAGCTTCAGGTGATGCTGCGTCTCCCACCTGACCAAGCTTCAGGTGATGCTGCGTCTCCCTCCTGACCAAGCTTCAGGTGATGCTGCGTCTCCCACCTGACCACCAAGCTTCAGGTGATGCTGCGTCTCCCACCTGACCACCAAGCTTCAGGTGATGCTGCATCACCCACCTGACCACCAAGCTTCAGGTGATGCTGCGTCTCCCACCTGACCACCAAGCTTCAGGTGATGCTGCGTCTCCCACCTAACCACCAAGCTTCAGGTGATGCTGCGTCTCCCACCTGACCAAGCTTCAGGTGATGCTGCGTCTCCCACCTGACCACCAAGCTTCAGGTGATGCTGCATCACCCACCTGACCACCAAGCTTCAGGTGATGCTGCGTCTCCCACCTGACCACCAAGTTTCAGGTGATGCTGCGTCTCCCACCTGACCAAGCTTCAGGTGATGCTGGGTCTCCCACCTGACCAAGCTTCAGGTGATGCTGCGTCTCCCACCTGACCAAGATTCAGGTGATGCTGCGTCTCCCACCTGACCAAGCTTCAGGTGATGCTGCGTCTCCCACCTGACCAAGCTTCAGGTGATGCTGCGTCTCCCACCTGACCACCAAGCTTCAGGTGATGCTGCGTCTCCCACCTGACCAAGCTTCAGGTGATGCTGCGTCTCCCACCTGACCAAGCTTCAGGTGATGCTGCGTCTCCCACCTGACCACCAAGCTTCAGGTGATGCTGCATCACCCACCTGACCACCAAGCTTCAGGTGATGCTGCGTCTCCCACCTGACCACCAAGTTTCAGGTGATGCTGCGTCTCCCACCTGACCAAGCTTCAGGTGATGCTGCGTCTCCCACCTGACCAAGCTTCAGGTGATGCTGCGTCTCCCACCTGACCACCAAGCGTCAGGTGATGCTGCGTCTCCCACCTGACGAAGCTTCAGGTGATGCTGCGTCTCCCACCTGACCAAGCTTCAGGTGATGCTGCGTCTCCCACCTGACCACCAAGCTTCAGGTGATGCTGCGTCTCCCACCTGACCACCAAGCTTCAGGTGATGTTGCGTCACCCACCTGACCACCAAGCTTCAGGTGATGCTGCATCACCCACCTGACCACCAAGCTTCAGGTGATGCTGCATCACACACCTGACCACCAAGCTTCAGGTGATGCTGCATCTCCCACCTGACCACCAAGCTTCAGGTGATGCTGCGTCTCCCACCTGACCACCAAGCTTCAGGTGATGCTGCGTCTCCCACCTGACCACCAAGCTTCAGGTGATGCTGCGTCTCCCACCTGACCACCAAGCTTCAGGTGATGCTGCGTGACCCACCTGACCACCAAGCTTCAGGTGATACTGCATCACCCACCTGACCACCAAGCTTCAGGTGATGCTGCGTCACCCACCTGACCACCAAGCTTCAGGTGATGCTGCATCACCCACCTGACCACCAAGCTTCAGGTGATGCTGCGTCTCCCACCTGACCACCAAGCTTCAGGTGATGCTGCGTCTCCCACCTGACCACCAAGCTTCAGGTGATGCTGCGTCTCCCACCTGACCACCAAGCTTCAGGTGATGCTGCGTCTCCCACCTGACCACCAAGCTTCAGGTGATGCTGCGTCTCTCACCTGACCAAGCTTCAGGTGATGCTGCGTCTCCCACCTGACCAAGCTTCAGGTGATGCTGCGTCTCCCACCTGACCAAGCTTCAAGTGATGCTGCGTCACCCACCTGACCACCAAGCTTCAGGTGATGCTGCATCACCCACCTGACCTCCAAGCTTCAGGTGATGCTGCATCACCCACCTGACCACCAAGCTTCAGGTGATGCTGCGTCTCCCACCTGACCAAGCTTCAGGTGATGCTGCATCACCCACCTGACCACCAAGCTTCAGGTGATGCTGCGTCTCCCACCTGACCACCAAGCTTCAGGTGATGCTGCGTCTCCCACCTGACCAAGCTTCAGGATGATGCTGCGTCACCCACCTGACCACCAAGCTTCAGGTGATGCTGCATCACCCACCTGACCACCAAGCTTCAGGTGATGCTGCATCACCCACCTGACCACCAAGCTTCAGGTGATGCTGCGTCCTCCCACCTGACCAAGCTTCAGGTGATGCTGCATCACCCACCTGACCACCAAGCTTCAGGTGATGCTGCGTCTCCCACCTGACCACCAAGCTTCAGGTGATGCTGCGTCTCCCACCTGACCAAGCTTCAGATTGATGCTGCGTCACCCACCTGACCACCAAGCTTCAGGTGATGCTGCATCACCCACCTGACCACCAAGCTTCAGGTGATGCTGCATCACCCACCTGACCACCAAGCTTCAGGTGATGCTGCATCATCCCACCTGACCAAGCTTCAGGTGATGCTGCTATCACCCACCTGACCACCAAGCTTCAGGTGATGCTGCGTCTCCCACCTGACCAAGCTTCAGGTGATGCTGCGGCTCCCACCTGACCAAGCTTCAGGTGATGCTGCGTCTCCCACTGACCAAGCTTCATGTGATGCTGTGTCTCCCACCTGACCCAAGCTTCAGGTGATGCTGCGTCTCCCACATGACCAAGCTTCAGGTGATGCTGCGTCTACCCACCTGACCA
>NW_027189166.1:1279730-1295776 GCF_040958095.1 Procambarus clarkii
CTCTCTGTCTCTGCCCCTCTGACTCTGCCTCTCTTACTCTGCCTCTCTGTCTCAGCCTCTCTGTCTTAGCCTCTCTGTCTCTACCTCTCTGTCTCTGCCTCTCTCTCTCTGCCTCTCTGTCTTTGCCTCTCTGTCTCTGCCTCTCTGACTCTGCCTCTCTGACTCTGCCTCGCTGTCTCTGCCTCGCTGTCTCTGCCACTCTGTCTCAGCCTCTCTGTCTCTGCCTCTCTGTTTCTGCCTCTCTGACTCTGCCTCTCTGCCTCTGCCTCACTGTCTCTGCCTCTCTGAATCTGCCTCTCTGTCTCGGCCTCTCTGTCTCTCTGTCTCAGCCTCTCTGTCTCTGCCTCTCTGTCTCTGCTTCTCTGACTCTGCCTCTCTGTCTCTGCCGCTCTGTCTCTGCCTCTCTGTCTCTGCCTCTCTGTCTCTGCCTCTCTGTCTCTGCCTCTCTGTCTCTGCCTATCTGTCTCTGCCTCTCTGTCCTGTCTGTCTCTGCCTCTCTGTCTCTGCCTCTCTGTCTCTGCCTGTGTCTCTGCCTCTCTGTCTCTGCCTCTCTGACTCTGCCTCTCTGTCTCTGCCTGTGTCTCTGCCTCTCTGTCTCTGCCTCTCTGTCTCTGCCTGTGTCTCTGCCTCTCTGTCTCTGCCTCTCTGTCTCTGCCTCTCTGTCTCTGCCTGTGTCTCTGCCTCTCTGTCTCTGCCTCTCTGTCTCTGCCTCTCTGTCTCTGCCTCTCTGTCTGTGCCTCTCTGTCTCTGCCTCTCTGCCTCTGCCTCTCTGTCTCTGCCTCTCTGTCCTGTCTGACTCTGCCTCTCTGTCCTGTCTGACTCTGCCTCTCTGTCACTGCCTCTCTGTCTTTGCCTCTCTGTTTCTGCCTCTCAGTCTCTGCCTGTGTCTCTGCCTCTCTGTCTCTGCCTCTCTGACTCTGCCTCTCTGTCTCTGCTTCTCTGTCACTGCCTCTCTGTCTCTGCCTCTCTGACTCTGCCTCTCTGTCTTTGCCTCTCTGTTTCTGCCTCTCAGTCTCTGCCTGTGTCTCTGCCTCTCTGTCTCTGCCTCTCTGAGTCTGCCTCTCTGTCTCTGCTTCTCTGTCTCTACCTCTCTGTCTCTGCCTCTGCCTCTCTGTCCCTGCCTCTCTGCCTCTGCCTCTCTGACTCTTCCTCTCTGTCTCTGCCTCTCTGTCTCAGCCTCTCTGTCTCTGCCTCTCTGTCTCTACCTCTCTGCCTCTGCCTCTCTGACTCTGCCTCTCTGTCTCTGCCTCTCTGTCTCTGCCTCTCTGACTCTGCCTCTCTGTCTCTGCCTCTCTGACTCTGCCTCTCTGACTCTGCCTCTCTGTCTTAGCCTCTCGGTCTCTGCATCTCTGTCTCTACCTCTCTGTCTCTGTCTCTCTGTCTCTACCTCTCTGACTCTGCCTCTCTGTCTCTGCCTCTCTGTCTCTGCCTCTCTGTCTCAGCCTCTCGGTCTCTGCCTCTCTGTCTCTCTGTCTCTGCCTCTCTGACTCTGCCTCTCTGTCTCTGCCTCTCTGTCTCAGCCTCTCTGTCTCTGCCTCTCTGTCTCTGCCTCTCTGACTCTGCCTCTCTGTCTCTGCCTCTCTGTCTCTGCCTCTCTGAATTCTGCCTCTCTGTCTCTGCCTCTCTGTCTCTCTGTCTCAGCCTCTCTGACTCTGCCTCTCTGTCTCTGCCTCTCTGTCTCTCTGTCTCTGCCTCTCTGTCTCTCTGTCTCTGCTTCTCTGACTCTGCCTCTCTGTCTCTGCCTCACTGTCTCAGCCACTTTGTCTCTGCCTCTGTCTCTGCCTCTCTGTCTCTGCCTCTCTGTCTCTGCCGCTCTGTCTCTGCCTCTCTGTTACAGCCTCTCTGTCTCTGCCTCTCTGTCTCTTCCTCTCTGTCTCTCTGACTCTGCCTCTCTGACTCTGCCTCTCTGTCTCTGCCTCTCTGTCTCAGCCTCTCTGTCTCTGCCTCTCTGTCTCTGCCTCTCTGTCTCAGCCTCTCTGTCTCTGCCTCTCTGTCTCTACCTCTCTGTCTCTGCCTCTCTGTCTCTGCCTCACTGACTCTGCCTCTCTGTCTCTGCCTCTCTTTCTCTGCCTCTCTATCTCTGCCTCTCTGGCTCTTTCTGCCTCTGCCTCTCTGTCTCTGCCTCTGCCTCTCTGTCTCTTCCTCTCTGTCTCTACCTCTCTGTCTCTGCCTCTCTGTCTCTGCCTCTCTGACTCTGCCTCTCTGTCTCTGCCTCACTGTCTCTGCCTCTATGAATCTGCTTCTCTGTCTCTGCCTCTCGGTCTCTCTGTCTCCGCCTCTCTGTCTCTGCCTCTCTGTCTCAGCCTCTCTGTTTCTGCCTCTCTGACTCTGCCTCTCTGCCTCTGCCTCACTGTCTCTGCCTCTATGAATCTGCCTCTCTGTCTCGGCCTCTCTGTCTCTCTGTCTCAGCCTCTCTTTCTCTGCTTCTCTGTCTCTACCTCTCTGTCTCTGCCTCTGCCTCTCTGTCCCTGCCTCTCTGCCTCTGCCTCTCTGACTCTTCCTCTCTGTCTCTGCCTCTCTGTCTCAGCCTCTCTGTCTCTGCCTCTCTGTCTCTACCTCTCTGCCTCTGCCTCTCTGACTCTGCCTCTCTGTCTTAGCCTCTCGGTCTCTGCATCTCTGTCTCTACCTCTCTGTCTCTGTCTCTCTGTCTCTACCTCTCTGACTCTGCCTCTCTGTCTCTGCCTCTCTGTCTCTGCCTCTATGTCTCAGCCTCTCGGTCTCTGCCTCTCTGTCTCTCTGTCTCTGCCTCTCTGACTCTGCCTCTCTGTCTCTGCCTCTCTGTCTCAGCCTCTCTGTCTCTGCCTCTCTGTCTCTGCCTCTCTGACTCTGCCTCTCTGTCTCTGCCTCTCTGTCTCTGCCTCTCTGAATTCTGCCTCTCTGTCTCTGCCTCTCTGTCTTTCTGTCTCAGCCTCTCTGACTCTGCCTCTCTGTCTCTGCCTCTCTGTCTCTCTGTCTCTGCCTCTCTGTCTCTTTGTCTCTGCTTCTCTGACTCTGCCTCTCTGTCTCTGCCTCACTGTCTCAGCCACTTTGTCTCTGCCTCTGTCTCTGCCTCTCTGTCTCTGCCTCTCTGTTACAGCCTCTCTGTCTCTGCCTCTCTGTCTCTGCCTCTCTGTCTCTCTGACTCTGCCTCTCTGACTCTGCCTCTCTGTCTCTGCCTGTCTGTCTCAGCCTCTCTGTCTCTGCCTCTCTGTTTCTGCCTCTCTGTCACAGCCTCTCTGTCTCTGCCTCTCTGTCTCTACCTCTCTGTCTCTGCCTCTCTGTCTCTGCCTCACTGACTCTGCCTCTCTGTCTCTGCCTCTCTTTCTCTGCCTCTCTATCTCTGCCTCTCTGGCTCTTTCTGCCTCTGCCTCTCTGTCTCTGCCTCTGCCTCTCTGTCTCTTCCTCTCTGTCTCTACCTCTCTGTCTCTGCCTCTCTGTCTCTGCCTCTCTGACTCTGCCTCTCTGTCTCTGCCTCACTGTCTCTGCCTCTATGAATCTGCCTCTCTGTCTCTGCCTCTCGGTCTCTCTGTCTCAGCCTCTCTGTCTCTGCCTCTCTGTCTCAGCCTCTCTGTCTCTGCCTCTCTGTTTCTGCCTCTCTGACTCTGCCTCTCTGCCTCTGCCTCACTGTCGCTGCCTCTATGAATCTGCCTCTCTGTCTCGGCCTCTCTGTCTCTCTGTCTCAGCCTCTCTGTCTCTGCCTCTCTGTCTCTGCTTCTCTGACTCTGCCTCTCTGTCTCTGCCGCTCTGTCTCTGCCTCTCTGTCTCTGCTTCTCTGTCTCTGCCTCTCTGTCTCTGCCTCTCTATCTCTGCCTATCTGTCTCTGCCTCTCTGTCTCTGCCTGTGTCTCTGCCTCTCTGTCTCTTCCTCTCTGACTCTGCCTCTCTGTCTCTGCCTGTGTCTCTGCCTCTCTGTCTCTGCCTGTGTCTCTGCCTCTCTGTCTCTGCCTCTCTGTCTGTGCCTCTCTGTCTCTGCCTCTCTGTCTCTGCCTGTGTCTCTGCCTCTCTGTCTCTGCCTCTCTGTCTCTGCCTGTGTCTCTGCCTTTCAGTCTCTGCCTCTCTGCCTCTGTCTCTCTGTCTCAGCCTCTCTGTCTCTGCCTCTATGTCTCTGCCTCTCTGTCTCAGCCTCTCTGTCTCTACCTCTCTGTCTCTGCCTTTCAGTCTCTGCCTCTCTGTCTCAGCCTCTCTGTCTCTGCCTCTATGTCTCTGCCTCTCTGTCTCTGCCTCTCTGTCTCTGCCTGTGTCTCTGCCTTTCAGTCTCTGCCTCTCTGCCTCTGTCTCCCTGTCTCAGCCTCTCTGCCTCTGCCTCTCTGTCTCTGCCTCTCTGTCTCTGCCTCTCTTTCTCTGCCTCTCTGTCTCTGCCTCTCGATCTCTGCCTCTCTGTCTCTGCCTGTGTCTCTGCCTCTCTGTCTCTGCCTCTCTGTCTCTGCCTCTCGGTCTCTCTGTCTCAGCCTCTCTGTCTCTGCCTCTCTGTCTCTGCCTCTCTGACTCTGCCTCTCTGTCTCTGCCTCTCTGTCTCAGCCTCTCTGTCTCTGCCTCTCTCTCTCTCCCTCTCTGACTCTGCCTCTCTGTCTCTGCCTCTCCGTCTCTCTGTCTCAGCCTCTCTGGCTCTGCCTCTCTGTCTCTGCCTCTCTGTCTCTCTGTCTCTGCCTCTCTGACTCTGCCTCTCTGTCTCTGCCTCTCTGTCTCAGCCTCTCTGTCTCTGCCTCTCTGTCTCTGCCTCTCTGTCTCCCTGTCTCAGCCTCTCTACCTCTGCCAAGATTAGGAACAAGATTACCGCTCTAGGGATAAGGTTAATCGGATTATACCTTCCTTGAGAGGCGTGGTGAAATGTTTGAGGCCATGGCTGACTGGAGTCAGTCTGGTTGTAGAAGTTGAACTAGCAAGTCCTCCGAGGTCTTCGTTTGTGGCAGCAGCGAAGTGTAGCAGACAGCTATGCGAGAGCCTGTTGTGATCTTAGTGACCAAGTTAAGTCTGCAGAATGTGAGTATTGAATGTAAGACTAACCGGGTGTGGAGCGTTGTAGTAATCATTCCGTATTAGGGACTTAGGCGGAAGTTACGAGTGTGGGTGGTGATCGCGGAGGTCAAGTGGTCTATAGGTATTGGAAGTGTATTGACCTAATAGAGTATGTTAATTAATATAGTATTATTTGTCAGAGTCTATTCTTTGTAATTAAATGACAAAACCCGACGGCCTTTAAATACCTTCCATCTGTCCCCTCATAGTGTTCCTGGTTTGGTTGGTGAGGGAATGTTAGGGAATTGGTAGACGACATATTTGGTGGCAGCGCAAACAGGTTTTGGAACACTGTGCGAGATGAAGAAAGTGTGGTTCTGGTTTAGTTGGTGAGGGAATGTTCGGGAAATGGTAGACGTCGGGTTGTGGTGAGAATGGGGGTTACTAGACGGAGGAAAGAAGGGTCAGGTGAGACCAGGGCAGAGGTGTTAGTTAATTAAAGGGACTAGGCCATTGTGGGGCACATGTGGGGTTTATTTCTTTCTTTCCAGATTCCCGCAACGAGAGACTGCTAAGAGGCAAGTCTGGACCACTGAAGCATCGGGATCCAAAACAAGTGCAGTGTTCGTAGTGCGGATTATACAGTGTTCGTAGTGTGGATTATACAGTGTTCGCAGTGCGGATTATACAGCGTGGCGAGGTAAACTAGCGCGGGTGAATGTGGGCCAGCGTAGGCCATGTGCGGCCATGTGCGGGCCAAGCGATGGGTGGGCCAAGCGAGCCGCACCTTGGAGCTTGTTTTATATCGTTGGTAAGGCGGAAATAGTGAGAAACCGTTGCTAAGGTGAAATTAATCGTGTAAACTACGTAATTTAAAGTTAATTAAATTTCATGTAACGTGTAAATCGAATATTTTAAGGATAATGAAATATTACCTAAAGTACTGTGCGAGTTCCGGCGTTGTCAGGTGTAGATACAGAAAATAGGCGCAGTGAATTGTGAACTCCTAGGCATAGCGAGCGACGCGTAATTTGACGTCTGGGGTTCGATGTCTCGTGTACCGTGGAGAGGGCCATGGAGAATTTTTTGTGGGTGCAGGTAGCATTATGGAGAGTGTTACCGTGGGACACGGGGAGCGTGTCCCGTTGGTGGGGGTGTGTGGCGCCGGGTGTAGTGCATGGTTGTGTATTGGTGTTTGGACGCCAAGTGTAGTGCATGGTTGTGTATTGGCATTAGTACGCCGGGTTTTGTAGTGTAATGCATGTGGTGTGTAGTGTAATGCATGTGTAGTGGCTTATTAAACGCCAGCGTAATGCATAGTATTTACTGTAGTGAAATGTGCATGTTTTGACTGTTGATATTATGGATGTAGTATAGTGCATGACATTGTAGCGCCAAGATGTAGCATGTGTAGCATAACTGGTTGTTGTAACACCGGGTGTATTGTAGACATTAGCGTTGAAGTGTGTTAACGCAGGTGTTAGTGTGTGGTGGGTGGCCACTACACAAGAAATTATGCCTGACGAGTGTTGGTCAGGTAATTAACGGATTACGAGAGAAAAGGGAGTGTGTGTGGCGTCTGGTTACTTATTGGTGGTGACGTCTCGTGGTGTTTTGATGCGCTCTGGCGCAAGGCATATGCCTGTGGTGGTAATGGTGTGTTGAGGGCGTTGGGGACGCCGTGTGTTGTGTTGAGGGCGTTGAGGACGCCGGGTGTTGTGTTGAGGGCGTTTGGACGCCGGGTGTTGTGTTGAGGGCGTTGGGGACGCCGTGTGTTGTGTTGAGGGCATTGGGGACGCCGTGTGTTGTGTTGAGGGCGTTGGGGACGCCGTGTGTTGTGTTGAGGGCGTTGGGGACGCCGTGTGTTGTGTTGAGGGCGTGGGGGACGCCGGGTGTTGTGTTGAGGGCGTTGGGGACGCCATTGGGTAGTGTAGTGTCGTGGCGTTTGGACGCCTGGTATGGAGTGTGGTGTTGTGGAGTATATGGTGGCGCAGGGGCGCCATGTAGTGGTCGGTAAGGTGAGTATTGGCGTAGCAAGGTCGGTGCGTTAGGACGCAGGAAGTGGTTGTAGGGATGTGTGGCGTTATATTGAGATCATCAGTGGTTGGGATGACCAGAGGGAATGGTGTGTCGGAGTGGGTAAGTCTTATGGATAAGATGAAATGTGGATAATTGCAGGAGTTGGTGGCTGCAGTAGGCGAGTCAAGTCGATATATCTAGCAAAACTCATAAAAGACTAATAAAAATTCATTATTCTCATTAAAATTTTCATTATTAATTATGTCGGAGTTGGTAAGTCTTATGGATAAGATTATAATGTAGAATTTCAAAATTTCAGGTGTTGGTGGTTGCAGTGAGCGAGCCAAGTAGATATACTAATTTCTCATTAATTAAGTTACAGAAATCTCGCTAGAGGCGAGCCAGTGGCAGTATGATGCTTTAGTGACATAAGTGTGAAATTATTTTAATGAGGTATTTATTGTGATAATGTATGTGTATGTATATATTGTATATTACCTCATCGGCACCATTACTGAGTGTTAGGCTTGAGAAGGTCCCCCGGGATCATGTCACAGAGCTTCAGGTAGAGTAGAAGGGAAGCTATGAGGCTACACTCAGTAATTCTAGAAAAAAAACATGGGAAGGAAGTGAAGCCAACGTGACGTTATAGGCGAAATTCGCCCCCTGACATCAAAGCAGGGATAAGGGCCAGCTGCAATGGTTTTGCAGCTGCGCTCAGGCTATATACGGGGAGAGAGTAAGGAGCCGAGGGGGTTACGTGATAATGGGATTGAGCCAGGGGGCTCCGAGGGAATATTTTGCAGGTACAGCGGTCGGGAAGGTGTGAATACAGGTGGACACACTCTGGGCGGATGGGCCTAGACCAGAGAGCTGTGAGGGATCTACAGCGTTCTGGGATTGGTGCCCTGGAACGAGACGTCAGCACAGACCCAAGGGGACATGACCCTGGGGTAGGAATCTCCGTTGCTCTGGAGGCCAGGATCACGTTACCTCAGAGCAACGATGGGACATTGACAACATTCACTAGGCTGGACAGCCTGGGTTTTGTCTGGGTCATGGAGGATCTATGACCTAGCAACCATGGGACACGAAGACAAGGGAGGTGATGTTGCCAATTGTGGAGGAGGCCAGTGAAACATTGTGTGATCATTGTAAGCCCTTATGTCAACAGTACAGGGCAAGATGTTAAATTATAATTACTAAGGATGAAGAACCTTAGATATATATGTGTTGTGTATATATTAATGACTAGTGTCATTTCTGTTTAAGTGCCAGCATTCTGGTCCATGTAATTTTATGGTTATGTTTGTATGTAATTATATGTCAGCAGTTTAGGTATATGTGCATTGTGGGAGATGGGAAAAATTATTACAGACTATTTTACCTGTGCTATGATGTGAATATAATGTATATGTTGGAGAAGTGTTGTGAGTCATGTCGGGGAAAATTTTAATTTATTTCATCGTGTGTATGATGAACTTTTTGGATGATTTTGTAGTTGTACACATATGGTGGGTGCATCCTCCAGGTCCTTGCACTAATGGAACCATTGCAATGATGCATATGGGGACATATGCGTGTTTAAGGAGGGGAGTGGTGTTGTAATCCACAAGTTAGTAGGAATTATTAGCTAGAGGATCATTACTACAACACTTAACGAATGATGATTGAAAGTACATGTAAGTAGACAGACTATGGATCACATATCTAAGAAAGGTCAATGGATTAAGACCGAAGCTGTTTAGCCAAATTAATAATTCCTGGAAAGAGGAATTATTCTTCGTCAGGCTTCTAGGAACAAGATTACCGCTCTAGGGATAAGGTTAATCGGATTATACCTTCCTTGAGAGGCGTGGTGAAATGTTTGAGGCCATGGCTGACTGGAGTCAGTCTGGTTGTGGAAGTTGAACTAGCAAGTCCTCCGAGGTCTTCGTTTGTGGCAGCAGCGAAGTGTAGCAGACAGCTATGCGAGAGCCTGTTGTGATCTTAGTGACCAAGTTAAGTCTGCAGTATGTGAGTATTGAATGTAAGACTAACCGGGTGTGGAGCGTTGTAGTAATCATTCCGTATTAGGGACTTAGGCGGAAGTTACGAGTGTGGGTGGTGATCGCGGAGGTCAAGTGGTCTATAGGTATTGGAAGTGTATTGACCTAATAGAGTATGTTAATTAATATAGTATTATTTGTCAGAGTCTATTCTTTGTAATTAAATGACAAAACCCGACGGCCTTTAAATACCTTCGATATGTTCATTCATTGTGTTCCAGTACAAACCTAGTGGTACGCCTCAAGGGTCTGGTGTGTGTAGGAGTACACGGTGGTAGTAACGGTTGCTGAGGCAAGGTGTTATGTGTTGTGTAATCGCTGTGTTCGGAATGAACCGGGGTTCAGCGTCACGACACTCTGTCTCTCTGTCTCTGCCTCTCTGACTCTGCCTCTCTGTCTCTGCCTCTCTGTCTCTGCCTCTCTGTCTCCCTGTCTCAGCCTCTCTACCTCTGCCTCTCTCTCTCTGTCTCTCTGTCTCTGCCTTTCAGTCTCTACCTCTCTGCCTCTCTCTGCCTCTGTCTCTCTGTCTCAGCCTCTCTGTGTCTGCCTCTCTGTCTCTCTGTCTCTGCCTCTCTGTTTCTGCCTCTCTGTCTCTCTGTCTCAGCCTCTCTGTCTCTGCCTCTATGTCTCTGTCTCTCTGTCTCAGCCTCTCTGTCTCTACCTCTCTGCCTCTCTGTCTCCCTGTCTCAGCCTCTCTGCCTCTGCCTCTCTGTCTCTGCCTCTCTGTCTCTGCCTCTCTTTCTCTGCCTCTCTGTCTCTGCCTCTCTATCTCTGCCTCTCTGTCTCTGCCTGTGTCTCTTCCTCTCTGTCTCTGCCTCTCTGACTCTGTCTCCCTGTCTCTGCCTCTCTGTCTCTACCTCTCTGTCTCTGCCTCTCTGACTCTGCCTCTCTGTCTCTGCCTCTCTGTCTCTGCCTCTCAGTCTCTACCTCTCTGTCTCTGCCTCTCGGTCTCTCTGTCTCAGCCTCTCTGTCTCTGCCTCTCTCTCTCTGCCTCTCTGTCTCTCTGTCTATGCCTCTCTGACTCTGCCTCTCTGTCTCTGCCTCTCAGTCTCTACCTCTCTGTCTCTGCCTCTCGGTCTCTCTGTCTCAGCCTCTCTGTCTCTGCCTCTCTCTCTCTGCCTCTCTGTCTCTCTGTCTATGCCTCTCTGACTCTGCCTCTCTGTCTCAGCCTCTCTGTCTCTGCCTCTCTCTCTCTGCCTTTCTGACTCTGCCTCTCTGTCTCTGCCTCTCCGTCTCTCTGTCTCAGCCTCTCTGTCTCTGCCTCTCTGTCTCTGCCTCTCTGTCTCTCTGTCTCTGCCTCTCTGACTCTGCCTCTCTGTCTCTGCCTCTCTGTCTCAGCCTCTATGTCTCTGCCTCTCTGCCTCTGCCTCTCTATCTCTGCCTCTCTGGCTCTGTCTGCCTCTGCCTCTCTGTCTCTGCCTCTCTGTCTTTGTCTGTCTCTGCCTCTCTGTCTCTGCCTCTCTGTCTCTGCCGCTCTGTCTCTGCCTCTCTGTTACAGCCTCTCTGTCTCTGCCTCTCTGTCTCTCTGACTCTGCCTCTCTGACTCTGCCTCTCTGTCTCTGCCTCTCTGTCTCTGCCTCTCTGTCTCTAGCTCTCTGTCTCTGCCTCTCGGTCTCTCTGTCTCAGCCTCTCTGTCTCTGCCTCTCTCTCTCTGTCTCGCTGTCTATGCCTCTCTGACTCTGCCTCTCTGTCTCTGCCTCTCTGTCTCAGCCTCTCTGTCTCTGCCTCTCTCTCTCTGCCTCTCTGACTCTGCCTCTCTGTCTCTGCCTCTCCGTCTCTCTGTCTCAGCCTCTCTGTCTCTACCTCTCTGTCTCTGCCTCTCTGTCTCTGCCTCACTGACACTGCCTCTCTGTCTCTGCCTCTCGGTCTCTCTGTCTCAGCCTCTCTGTCTCTGCCTCTCTGTCTCAGCCTCTCTGTCTCTGCCTCTCTGTTTCTGCCTCTCTGACTCTGCCTCTCTGCCTCTGCCTCACTGTCTCTGCCTCTCTGAATCTGCCTCTCTGTCTCGGCCTCTCTGTCTCTCTGTCTCGGCCTCTCTGTCTCTCTGTCTCAGCCTCTCTGTCTCTGCCTCTCTGTCTCTGCTTCTCTGACTCTGCCTCTCTGTCTCTGACGCTCTGTCTCAGCATCTCTGTCTCTGCTCCTCTGTCTCTGCCTCTCTGTCTCTGCCTCTCTATCTCTGCCTATCTGTCTTTGCCTCTCTGTCCTGTCTGTCTCTGCCTCTCTGTCTCTGCCTCTCTGTCTCTGCCTGTGTCTCTGCCTCTCTGTCTCTGCCTCTCTGACTCTGCCTCTCTGTCTCTGCCTCTCTGTCTCTGCCTGTGTCTCTGCCTTTCAGTCTCTGCCTCTCTGCCTCTGTCTCTCTGTCTCAGCCTCTCTGTCTCTGCCTCTCTGTCTCTCTGTCTCTGCCTCTCTGTTTCTGCCTCTCTGTCTCTCTGTCTCAGCCTCTCTGTCTCTGCCTCTATGTCTCTGCCTCTATGTCTCTGCCTCTCTGTCTCTGCCTGTGTCTCTGCCTCTCTGTCTCTGCCTCTCTGTCTCTGCCTCTCTGTCTCTGCCTCTCTGTCTCTGCCTCTCTGTCTCTGCCTCTCTGTCTCTGCCTGTGTCTCTGCCTCTCTGTCTCTGCCTCTCTGTCTCTGCCTCTCTGTCTCTGCCTGTGTCTCTGCCTTTCAGTCTCTGCCTCTCTGCCTCTGTCTCTCTGTCTCAGCCTCTCTGTCTCTGCCTCTCTGTCTCTCTGTCTCTGCCTCTCTGTTTCTGCCTCTCTGTCTCTCTGTCTCAGCCTCTCTGTCTCTGCCTCTATGTCTCTGCCTCTCTGTCTCTCTGTCTCAGCCTCTCTGTCTCTACCTCTCTGTCTCTGCCTCTCTGTCTCCCTGTCTCAGCCTCTCTGCCTCTGCCTCTCTGTCTCTGCCTCTCTGTCTCTGCCTCTCTTTCTCTGCCTCTCTGTCTCTGCCTCTCGATCTCTGCCTCTCTGTCTCTGCCTGTGTCTCTGCCTCTCTGTCTCTGCCTCTCTGAGTCTGTCTCCCTGTCTCTGCCTCTCTGTCTCTGCCTCTCTGTCTCTGCCTCTCTGACTCTGCCTCTCTGACTCTGCCTCTCTGTCTCTGCCTCTCTGTCTCTGCCTCTCTGTCTCTTCCTCTCTGTCTCTGCCTCTCGGTCTCTCTGTCTCAGCCTCTCTGTCTCTGCCTCTCTCTCTCTGCCTCTCTGTCTCTCTGTCTCTGCCTCTCTGACTCTGCCTCTCTGTCTCTGCCTCTCTGTCTCAGCCTCTCTGTCTCTGCCTCTCTCTCTCTGCCTCTCTGACTCTGCCTCTCTGTCTCTGCCTCTCCGTCTCTCTGTCTCAGCCTCTCTGTCTCTGCCTCTCTGTCTCTGCCTCTCTGTCTCTCTGTCTCTGCCTCTCTGACTCTGCCTCTCTGTCTCTGCCTCTCTGACTCTGCCTCTCTGTCTCTGCCTCTCTGTCTCAGCCTCTCTGTCTCTGCCTCTCTGTCTCTGCCTCTCTGACTGCCTCTCTGTCTCTGCCTCTCTGCCTCTGCCTCTCTATCTCTGCCTCTCTGGCTCTGTCTGCCTCTGTCTCTCTGTCTCTGCCTCTCTATCTCTGTCTGTCTCTGCCTCTCTGTCTCTGCCTCTCTGTCTCTGCCGCTCTGTCTCTGCCTCTCTGTTACAGCCTCTCTGTCTCTGCCTCTCGGTCTCTCTGTCTCAGCCTCTCTGTCTCTGCCTCTCTGTCTCAGACTCTCTGTCTCTGCCTCTCTGTTTCTGCCTCTCTGACTCTGCCTCTCTGCCTCTGCCTCACTGTCTCTGTCTCTATGAATCTGCCTCTCTGTCTCGGCCTCTCTGTCTCTCTGTCTCAGCCTCTCTGTCTCTGCCTCTCTGTCTCTGCTTCTCTGACTCTGCCTCTCTGTCTCTGTCTCTGCCTCTCTGTCTCTGCCTCTCTGTCTCTGCCTCTCTGTCTCTGCCTATCGGTCTCTGCCTCTCTGTCCTGTCTGTCTCTGCCTCTCTGTATCTGCCTCTCTGTCTCTGCCTGTGTCTCTGCCTCTCTGTTTCTGCCTCTCTGACTCTGCCTCTCTGTTTCTGCCTCTCTGACTCTGCCTCTCTCTCTCTGCCTCTCTGTCTCTGCCTATCTTTCTCTGCCTCTCTGTCTCTGCCTCTCTATCTCTGCCTCTCTGTCTTTGCCTGTGTCTCTGCCTCTCTGTCTCTGCCTCTCTGACTCTGTCTCCCTGTCTCTGCCTCTCTGTCTCTGCCTCTCTCTCTCTGCCTCTCTGACTCTGCCTCTCTGACTCTGCCTCTCTGTCTCTGCCTCTCTGTCTCTGCCTCTCTGTCTCTTCCTCTCTGTCTCTGCCTCTCGGTCTCTCTGTCTCAGCCTCTCTGTCTCTGCCTCTCTCTCTCTGCCTCTCTGTCTCTCTGTCTCTGCCTCTCTGACTCTGTCTCTCTGTCTCTGCCTCTCTGTCTCAGCCTCTCTGTCTCTGCCTCTCTGTCTCTGCCTCTCTGACTGCCTCTCTGTCTCTGCCTCTCTGCCTCTGCCTCTCTATCTCTGCCTCTCTGGCTCTGTCTGCCTCTGTCTCTCTGTCTCTGCCTCTCTGTCTCTGTCTGTCTCTGCCTCTCTGTCTCTGCCTCTCTGTCTCTGCCGCTCTGTCTCTGCCTCTCTGTTACAGCCTCTCTGTCTCTGCCTCTCTGTCTCTGCCTCTCTGTCTCTCTGACTCTGCCTCTCTGACTCTGCCTCTCTGTCTCTGCCTCTCTGTCTCAGCCTCTCTGTCTCTGCCTCTCTGTCTCTGCCTCTCTGTCTCTCTGACTCTGCCTCTCTGACTCTGCCTCTCTGTCTCTGCCTCTCTGTCTCAGCCTCTCTGTCTCTTCCTCTCTGTCTCTACCTCTCTGTCTCTGCCTCTCTGTCTCGGCCTCTCTGACTCTGCCTCTCTGTCTCTGCCTCTCGGTCTCTCTGTCTCAGCCTCTCTGTCTCTGCCTCTCTGTCTCAGCCTCTCTGTCTCTGCCTCTCTGTTTCTGCCTCTCTGACTCTGCCTCTCTGCCTCTGCCTCACTGTCTCTGCCTCTCCGAATCTGCCTCTCTGTCTCGGCCTCTCTGTCTCTCTGTCTCAGCCTCTCTGTCTCTGCCTCTCTGTCTCTGCCTCTCTGACTGCCTCTCTGTCTCTGCCTCTCTGCCTCTGCCTCTCTATCTCGGCCTCTCTGGCTCTGTCTGCCTCTGTCTCTCTGTCTCTGCCTCTCTGTCTCTGTCTGTCTCTGCATCTCTGTCTCTGCCTCTCTGTCTCTGCCGCTCTGTCTCTGCCTCTCTGTTACAGCCTCTATGTCTCTGCCTCTCTGTCTCTGCCTCTCTGTCTCTCTGACTCTGCCTCTCTGACTCTGCCTCTCTGTCTCTGCCTCTCTGTCTCAGCCTCTCTGTCTCTGCCTCTCTGTCTCTGCCTCTCTGTCTCTCTGACTCTGCCTCTCTGACTCTGCCTCTCTGTCTCTGCCTCTCTGTCTCAGCCTCTCTGTCTCTTCCTCTCTGTCTCTACCTCTCTGTCTCTGCCTCTCTGTCTCGGCCTCTCTGACTCTGCCTCTCTGTCTCTGCCTCTCGGTCTCTCTGTCTCAGCCTCTCTGTCTCTGCCTCTCTGTCTCAGCCTCTCTGTCTCTGTCTCTCTGTTTCTGCCTCTCTGACTCTGCCTCTCTGCCTCTGCCTCACTGTCTCTGCCTCTCCGAATCTGCCTCTCTGTCTCGGCCTCTCTGTCTCTCTGTCTCAGCCTCTCTGTCTCTGCCTCTTTGTCTCTGCTTCTCTGACTCTGCCTCTCTGTCTCTGCCGCTCTGTCTCTGCCTCTCTGTCTTTGACTCTCTGTCTCAGCCTCTCTGTCTCTGCCTCTCTGTCTCTGCCTATCTGTCTCTGCCTCTCTGTCCTGTCTGTCTCTGCCTCTCTGTCTCTGCCTCTCTGTCTCTGCCTGTGTCTCTGCCTCTTTGTCTCTGCCTCTCTGACTCTGCCTCTCTGTCTCTGCCTGTGTCTCTGCCTCTCTGTCTCTGCCTCTCTGTCTCTGCCTCTCTGTCTCTGCCTGTGTCTCTGCCTCTCTGTCTCTGCCTCTCTGTCTCTGCCTCTCTGTCTCTGCCTCTCTGCCTCTGCCTCTCTGTCGCTGCCTGTGTCTCTGCCTCTCTGTCTCTGCCTCTCTGACTCTGCCTCTCTGTCTCTGCCTGTGTCTCTGCCTCTCTGTCTCTGCCTCTCTGTCTCTGCCTCTCTGTCTCTGCCTGTGTCTCTGCCTCTCTGTCTCTGCCTCTCTGTCTCTGCCTCTCTGTCTCTGCCTCTCTGTCTCTGCCTCTCTGTCTCTGCCTCTCTGTCTCTGCCTCTCTGTCCTGTCTGACTCTGCCTCTCTGTCACTGCCTCTCTGTCTTTGCCTCTCTGTTTCTGCCTCTCTGTCTCTGCCTGTGTCTCTGCCTCTCTGTCTCTGCCTCTCTGACTCTGCCTCTCTGTCTCTGCTTCTCTGTCACTGCCTCTCTGTCTCTGCCTCTCTGACTCTGCCTCTCTTTCTCTGCTTCTCTGTCTCTACCTCTCTGTCTCTGCCTCTGCCTCTCTGTCTCTGCCTCTCTGCCTCTGCCTCTCTGACTCTGCCTCTCTGTCTCTGCCTCTCTGTCTCAGCCTCTCTGTCTCTGCCTCTCTGTCTCTACCTCTCTGCCTCTGCCTCTCTGACTCTGCCTCTCTGTCTCTGCCTCTCTGTCTCTGCCTCTCTGTCTCTGCCTCTCTGACTCTGCCTCTCTGTCTCTGCCTCTCTGACTCTGCATCTCTGACTCTGCCTCTCTGTCTCTGCCTCTCTGTCTCTCTGTCTCTGCCTCTATGTCTCTCTGTCTCTGCCTCTCTGACTCTGCCTCTCTGTCTCTGCCTCACTGTCTCAGCCGCTTTGTCTCTGCCTCTGTCTCTGCCTCTCTGTCTCTGCCTCTCTGTCTCTGCCTCTCTTTCTCTGTCTCTCTGTCTCTGCCTTTCTCTCTCTGCCTCTCTTTCTCTGTCGGTCTCCGCCTCTCTGTCTCTGCCTCTCTGTCTCTGCCGCTCTGACTCTGCCTCTCTGACTCTGCCTCTCTGTCTCAGCCTCTCTGTCTTAGCCTCT
>NW_027189166.1:1296276-1336324 GCF_040958095.1 Procambarus clarkii
TCTCTCTCTCTCTCTCTCTCTCTCCCTCCCTCCCTCCCTCCCTCCCTCCCTTTCCTTCTCTCTCTCCCTCCCTCCCTCCCTCCCTCCCTTTCCTTCTCTCTCTCCCTCCCTCCCTCCCTCCCTCCCTCCCTTTCCTTCTCTCTCTCCCTCCCTCCCTCCCTCCCTCCCTCCCTTTCCTTCTCTCTCTCTCTCCCTCCCTCCCTCCCTCTCTCCCTCTCTCTCTCTCTCTCCCTCCCTCCCTCCCCCTCTCTCTCTCTCTCTCCCTCCCTCTCTCTCTCTCTCTCTCTCTCTGTCTCTCCCTCTCTCTCTCTCTCTCTCCCTCCCTCTCTCTCTCTCTCTCTCTCCCTCCCTCTCTCTCTCCCTCTCTCTCTCTCTCTCTCCCTCCCTCCCTTCCCCCCCTGATACACAGTAGTCAAAAGGACCTTGCACTTATCTTCGTATAGTCGTACTGGATTAGGGCTCTCCTGTTAATTACCTAATCCTTGTATACTGTATGGTCATACTTATCCTTATATGCTGTATGGTCATACTTATAAGTATATTGTGGAGAGATACAAGTATAAGGTGTATATGTAGAAGTATAAGGCAGGAATAGGTCCTCCTTAAGTTGCCTTCGCCAAATTATATATCGTTGTAGAACGTCCGCCGTAGGCCGAGCAGGAGGCCGAGCCGTAGGCCGAGCCCTAGGCCGAGCCGCAGGCCGAGCCATATCACATTTTGTTTCAAATATTGTACACTTCTACATGATTCCCAGCCCTGTATCCACAGTGTCCAGGAGCAATGCGTTAAATTTACATTAATAGCGTTGAATTTACGTTAATAGCGTTGAATTTACGTTAATAGCGTTGAATTTACGTTAATAGCTTTGAATTTACGTTAATAGCGTTGAATTTACGTTAATAGCATTGAATTTACGTTAATAGCGTTCAATTACGTTAATAGGATTGAATTTGCGTTAATAGCGTTGAATTTACGTTAATAGCGTTGAATTTACGTTAATAGCGTTGAATTTACGTTAATAGCATTGAATTACGTTAATAGCGTTGAATTTACGTTAATAGCGTTGAATTACGTTAATAGCGTTGAATTACGTTAATAGCGTTGAATTACGTTAATAGCGTTGAATTACGTTAATAGCGTTGAATTTACGTTAATAACGTTGAATTACGTTAATAGCGTTGATTTTACGTTAATAGCGTTGAATTTACGTTAATAGCGTTGAATTTACGTTAATAGCGTTGATTTTACGTTAATAGCGTTGAATTTACGTTATTTGCTTTGAATTTTTGTTTATAGCTTTGAATTTACGTTAATAGCGTTGAATTTACGTTAATAGCGTTGAATTTACGTTTATAGCGTTGAATTTACGTTATTAGCGTTGAATTACGTTAATAGCGTTGAATTTTCGTTAATAGCTTTGAATTTACGTTAATTTCATGTTGTAGGAGAACCCTTGAGGACCACTTGTCATCTCAGAGCCCAACAACAATCAAGGTATTGTGATCCTGCATCACACATTAGTGCTCAACACCATGATAATGGACCCACACAAACTTTGATAAAGCTCTCAATGGTATATTGTCCAACGTCATGGAACGAGTAAAATTTATTTTATCTCGGAATTTTTCTTTATGCAGATTTGAATGCAAATTTAACACCAAAAGAAAAAACAAAATGTTTGTTAAATATTTTTATCCGGGAAATTAAAAAATCTAGTTTAATTTGTCTGTTCATCATTGTATGTGTGTAAATGTCTGTGTGTCTCTCACTATGTGTGTATATGTATGCCAATGATGCAGAATAATCACACAAAAAAACACGTGATTCGGTTATGCGAAAGTATATAATGAAACGAAAATTCCGAACGTTTTCGTGTTTCAACACATTATCAGGAAAATACAGGAAATGCTGTATTTCCTTCAAAATGTGTTGAAGCACGAAAATATTTGGAACTATCGTTTCGTTTTCGTAGTGGATACCCCGGACCTCACAGTTCCTGCGACGGCGCTGGAACCAATCGTATTGGCGTATGCCTTTCCATTGGAGACTTTCAGCGCCGTGGAGAGGGGGAACCTGCTGCCTGGGTAACAGCTTCTCCCCAGAATCAACCTACCCTGGCTTTGTGCCCTGGTGAGGCCACTCCAGACCGACAACCAGAGCGCAACTCCATAGTCTCCTGAGACTGATGGCTGCCTGCTACTACTACTACTACTACTACTTACGCATGTAATGCCGATGTCTATCACTAAGGCGTTTTTTTTTAAACACCGCGGAAGTCTTTTGCATAGGTTTATATTTGTAGTCAATGCAATTAGCAAAGTATGCTAATTTGCTAATTACCAAAATGATAAGTAGCAAAGAAAAATTGAAAAGTGATGCAGGAAGACTTAGGGAATAGAGCAGTTTGGAGACACGTACTTGTTAGCTCGACACAATAAGTGTAATGTAATACAATAAGAGATTGGAGACCATAATGACTCTATGCACTAAGGTAATGACGACAACATGAGTCAGAAAGACAAAACAAAACTTCGAAGTGGACATTATCTCATCACTAACAATGTCAGGCTGCGAACAACCTCGTCGATCAGCCTGGTTGACAAGACGACGACCTGGTTAAAGAGCGGGCCGCGGGGACGTTGATCCCTGGAATCATCGAAAGGTAAGGTATAATACCTTACCTTTCATAATCTGTCATTCCCATTATTCATGTTCAGATGACAACATTCTTCGTGTCTGTCCTCGTTATTTGTTGCATCTATGCCTCCCTCTCCCTTCCTATATTACACTTGTATTTCTCTCTCACTATACACTCTCTCCACCACCACTCTCCTTACACATTCTCCACCACCACTCTCCTTACACACTCTCCACCACCACTCTCCTTATACACTCTGCATCACCACTCTCCTTACACACTCTCCACCACCACTCTCCTTATACACTCTCCACCACCAGTCTCCTTATACACTCTCCACCACCAGTCTCCTTACACTCTCTCCACCACCACTCTCCTTATACACTCTCCACCACCAGTCTCCTTATACACTCTCCACCACCAGTCTCCTTATACACTCTCCACCACCACTCTCCTTATACACTCTCCACCACCAGTCCCCTTACACACTCTCCACCACCAGTCTCCTTACACACTCTCCACCACCAGTCTCCTTATACACTCTCCACCACCAGTCTCCTTACACACTCTCCACCACCAGTCTCCTTATACACTCTCCACCACCACTCTCCTTACACACTCTCCACCACCAGTCTCCTTATACACTCTCCACCACCAGTCTCCTTACACTCTCTCCACCACCAGTCTCCTTATACACTCTCCACCACCAATCTCACTACACACTCTTCACCACCACTCACTACACACTTCCCTCCCGCCTGCCCATTCAATATTTGTCTGCGGCTTTGTTTTCCAAAAGTTCTATTTTTAACTTTCTAAAGGTTTTCTATTTTTTTTGGCATGATCAAGCAGTATTGTTTGATATGTCTAGATCATTCTCTTGACTTGATCAAACTTGTGGTTGGCCATCTGAAGTGCTATTTTCAACTGCTGATTGTTCTGAGAGATTCTCACATTAATTCTTCCGTCTTGTGAAATATCCCTTAAGAGCCGTTAGGGCTCGTTTTGTCTTAGGAGCAGTCATGCTGCCTCATTGGTTTCATTTGGATTTGACTTTAGTCATGTTTGATTAATTGAAAGGTTTCCCAAGTTGATTTCATCTGAAAAAGTCAGATGAAGAACCAAGACTAAGGCGTCGTTGTTGTTGTTGTTATAGATTCAGCTACTCGAAACAAGTTCCAAGTAGCACGGCCTATGGTGGGCCCCTAACTTACCTGGCACAGGAGCGGTGCAAGTAGCACGGGCTATGGTGAACCCATAACATACCTGGCACAGGAGCGGGGAAAGTAGCACGGGCTATGGTGAGCCCGTAACTTACCTAGCACAGGAGCGGTGCAAGCAGCACGGGCTATGGTGAACCCATAACTTACCTGGCACAGGAGCGGGGAAAGTAGCACGGGCTATGGTGAGCCCGTAGTGGACTTACCTGGCACAGGAGCGGGGAAAGTAGCACGGGCTATGGTGAGCCCGTAGTGGACTTACCTGGCACAGGAGCGGGGAAAGTAGCACGGGCTATGGTGAGCCCGTAGTGGACTTACCTGGCACAGGAGCGGGGCAAGTAGCACGGGCTATGGTGAGCCCGTAGTGGACTTACCTGGCACAGGAGTGGACACTAAGGCGTCGTCACCCAAAGCCTACATACAACGCTATCTCCACCTCACCTCAAGCCCTGGCACTTACCCACCAAGCCCACCCAACCTACCACACAGCCCAAGGACACGTCACAATAACAAAACCAAGATCAACAACCAAGAAAACCACTCGACGCCCGTCACGCCCTTATCGACACCCGCGGTGGATAAGCCACCAAACTTTTTATCCTCCTCGTTCCCCATCCACATCCTCTTCAAGAATTTCAACTCCACATCCTTCTTCCTTCCCAACTTATCCAAGCCAAATCTACAAGGACCGTGATGAGGATTCAAACCTACGTCCGGGATGGCCCCAGACGGGCCTTAGTCGATTGCCCCACTACATGGTCAAAAAAATAGCAACCGGAAGTGCTACTGCCTTCAAACGGATCCTGCAGCCTCTCCGATACACAAACCGGGGTTTTACACAATTTCTCCATACACCCGGGCTCAGTCAACAGGCTGTTCTACCTCTTTGTTCATTTGATGTGTCACGCTATAGTGACTTCTGTGTGTATCCAGGCCCTTTGGTCAGTGAGATGAACCCTCATTCCATCCTGTTCTCCGACAAAGAACTTCGCATTTCGATCATATGCGTTACATTAGGCAAAGCTTTTTCGTACTAGACAATGGAACCGGCTAGCGAAAGTGATGTACTGTCCCGTTTTCTGTTTTGGGTCCTCTGGTAGGTTAGGAGAGGACACTTTAAACTGACCGTTTTCTTGACGTTGGGAACCTTAGGAGGACGGACTGGTCATTCACTTGGCGGTTAGACTTGCTGGTGCGGACCATAGGCTGTTAGTCACCAAGATCAACGAACTCTTCATCGCGAATGGACTGACAAACATCACCGCCCAGGACCACGTGCTGATGTCCAGACCATTGAAGGCTACAACATGGCGACTCTCCTCCACCTCCACCTGCTGACGACCCTTCCTCGGGCCCTGCGATTGTTACTATCCCAGAGGCGACACTACTGTGTCTCCAGCTACCGTCGAGCCTCAAGCCACAGTGGATAGGCCACCGATCTGTTGTTCCCTCCTTCATCTCGTCCCCTGTTCATAGCTCAAGTTTTCTGCATCCTCGTCCCATTATTCAATCCCCCTCAACTCCACGTCACGCTTCAACTTATCAGTTATTTTGAAATATTTAGTGTAACAGAGGACAGGTCCTCATAAATTACATTTTAGGAAGTGAAATTTAATATTAAGTTATAATTAAATTTATTTGTTCTTCAGTGGGAGAATATTTCCCATACTAGAGAAGAAGACAGGAGAGGGTTTCGTTGAAAACGTCTACTGTTTAACTACTGTTTAACTGTTAACGTCTACTGTTTAACATCCTGAATTCTTGCCTGTGTCTATCTGTATTTATAAAATGGTGTGTTGAGCTAGCTTAAGAGTTTATAAATAACGTTTAAAGACCAATTTGCAACTCCAACACAAAAGAATGTGTTTCTGATGTCTCTTTTCTATATTGTTTCTTCTTCCCTTTCGAATATTACATGTTTGTATGTCCTCTGTGTTTCTCTTCTCCATTGTGGTTTGATTACATTTCTTCAGCTCAATGGTCAACCTTCCTGCATATCTTAAAACGTCTTCAAGTATTGTTTTGTGCTGTCAGGTAAATATTCCAAGCTGAAGCTGAATATTTAGGAGCGAAGAGATAACTGACTGTTCACTTTTCTGTCCTCTCTATTTACAAGCACGTCTATCTTTTTGTTTTCTTGCCTTTCTGTACATTGTTTCATTGTATGTATGTGTGTAGTAGTGATGATGGCCACAAGGGTGGGTTTAAATACTTTAATCTACATGAAAACTTTCAATCTAGCTTTCATGAAGATTCCAAACACACTGAAGATTCCTCTACCTATCCTTGGTTTATTGCAAGATTCCAATCACCTTGAGTTCTTCCACCCTACATGTATTACAGATCTTACACTACATGGCTGATCTTAAAGCATCCTTTAAACTACTGAACATATTGGTAAATATTAATTCAACCCATTTCTTTAAGAGATCGAATGTAACTAACACAATGGACAGGAGCTTCAAGTTCACGTAGCCTAGTATCAGACATAAGAGTATATGATCTTTCACTTACAGGGAAAGAAACCCATGGAATAGTTAACCATCTGAAGCCGTAAATGTGAAGTCAGAATTCTACCTGAAAATTTAACTGGAACAATTCCATAGGAATAATGGAGGGATTTTCGTCAAGCTGCTGTCTTCCTGTCTCCAAGTCCACTAGAGAAAGTGACCCTCAGGTAAATTAAGGCACATTCAATTGCTGTAGGTGAAAGGGCAAACTTTTTTTTTTAATAATTTTAGGTGAAAATGAAATTTGGTGAATTGCTCAGGACTTTATAAAATTTATAGCATAGGTAAGTCAATATATTTTTCGTTGTTTTTGTTAATACATTTTTATTCCACTAGACAGTTATTCATGATGGTTCACAAGGCAATGGCCCTCAGTCTTGCCTTATACTTCGTTGCCCATATTTGCTGTGGCCTTATAAGCAACCTTAAGCCTGAGATATGATCAAGAGATGATCTGACTGTGTTAATGTATGATCAGAGACTATGGCTGTGATGGTGGCGGCGTTGGTGGTGACGCTGTAGTGGTGGTGGCTATGGCAGCATCGTTGGCGGTGGTAGTTGCAAGGTTATGAAGACTGCAGCAGTGCTATTTATGGTACGGACGGTGAGGGTGTTGACTGTCGGAAAGTCCGACACCATTTAATAATAATATCATACATACAGATAATAGCTGTATTGTATAAACAAGTTACCCATAGAAAACGTAACATGTAGTGGAATTACCGTCTAAAGAAAACGGGATATCATCACCACATACTATTATAGTTCACCAGCTATTCTGCTGGGAATTATTCTTAAATACATTAGTCTTTGGACTTTACCATCATAAAAACATCTTATATAAATTAACTTAATTATCAATATTAAAGTAGAGTAAATGTGACCCTTCTATCACTTTCTGAAATGTGGACAATGTAAGCCAGGCGTCAGAGTGAGGAAGGAGGGCAGCCATTGTTGATACGAGACCAGAGGCTCACACGGGAGCAAATTCGGCTCCTGTTAAATTTACTTGGACGTAGTGTTATGGAAACCAAAGGTGTACCATTGTCAACACGCTGTCTACAAATTCAAGTTAAGTGTCTATCCGAAACCCGTTTATCATTCATTTATGGCCATTAATGTCAGGATATAGGGTGATCCGGTTAGATCACGTGGAAGCCTCAAACTAAAGGTAATTAAGCCAGGTCTTTAATGTTCCATGTACAGTTTTCTCTGATATAGCTTGTCATATATAGGTATCTGGCTTCACAGCTAACGCACTTTTGACAGGTCAAGACGAGGATGCAAGATTTTGTGCACCAGTTACTGGGTGATGGAAGCTAACTCAAAGAGGATAATTTGGTGTCTACACCCTAGTTATACCTGGTGGACTAACCTGCTGTACTATAAGATAAGGAACCTTTTCAATGTATGTAGTTACTGTAGTTAGATTGGCTGCATGTATATTAATTTATAAATCCCCCCTAATGTGTAGAGGATCGATTTGTGAGATTATGAGACTATTGCAGAAATACAGTCCACTTAACATTATACAAATTGCTATCGAAGTATATAAATTAACGTAAATATAAATTCATATAAATTAAATAAATATAAATCTCACAGGTCGGTTCCCACATTATTTGGTCCTTCGAACCGGATGACGGATTATTTGATCCTTTGAACCCACATTTGGTCATCTTAGTACCGGATGAACCAGTTAACCAGTGGATTCATTAAATATACTAGTGCAGTGTTATTTAAACAAAGGCCAGCCAGTCAAAGACGGAAGCGTAGCCTCGAGGGAGCTCAGGAGCCTCCCTCAGTTCAGTTCAGCCTCATCAGCGGTTTCATGCTCACCCACAGACATTTGGTGGCGTGTTATTCTGTGAAATGACAGCGCTAATATAGAAGCCAGCCAAATTAGTGGCTGGGGTCTTCGTGAGATTGTTCACGGATTTCGTGGTGTTACATTTCGCGAGAGATTATCCACGAATTTTGTGGACTTTATTTCGCGAGGTCACTAATAATATTTAATACTTCTTGATAATATTAGAAGTTTCATAGAGGCTAATTAAGAGGCTATTATCAATAATTGTGTATATTATTTCTCCAAATAGAGAATCATTTAATATATACTGCACTAGTGTTCACAGTATAATATTTACTAATTGCCAACCCACAACAGGGTAGGATATTAACCATTGACTAGTTGAACTATTATTGTTCATCCTAGTCCCATTATTACCATAGTCAGTTGTACTATATTCAACAACCTAACACCATTAATGAATGGTCCAGACCCTATTTTGGGTGTAATTTTTATCAACTCGAGTTGAGTTGTATATATAATAATTTACTTATGATCATTACACCTTTGAGTGATTAATTAGTGTCTCTACCATCCTAGGGTGATATAGAAGAGCTAACCTAAAGGTACTTCCAGTGACACTGGTTTATCACTCAAATCATTAGTGTGTATGATTGTATATATATAATGTGTATTAATTTTAAGTGCTAACCTCTAGTAGAGGTAGGATTATTGCCTAGTGAGTGCAGAATTTACCCTAGGCTACCATTAGAGCTTGTTCAGTATTATGAGCAGCCCAAGTACAAGTCCCACAAGGCTTCACCAACTAGCCAGTATGGATAATGCAGGGAGAATGAAAAGAACCCTTGCAGGTCTTAAAGGCCACTTAACAAGACAGATCAAGAAATGTGAAGATTTGTCACAACAATCAACAGTTGATTATGCTGACCTGGAAAACTATTATCAAGCAGCTGCAGGTAAATTTGAGCAAATCAAATGCCAAATAGCAACATATGTGGCTGAACTTGCCAACACTAATTTATCAGAAACAGAAATAGACGACATTATGGTTGATCTTGCGAATTATGAAGATCAGACTCAAGCCACGTTACAGCCTTATGTCAAATTAATTGCCCAGAACAAGGCAACAGCAACAACAACAACAGTTGCATCTAATACGAGTCAAGCAGAAGCTCGACTCCCTCCAATTAATTTACCCACTTTCTCAGGAAAAGATGAGGAAGATTGGGACGAATTTTGGAACAAATTCGTTGACCTTGTAGACTCAAAACAATCTTTACCAAAGAGTAGTAAATTCTCTTATTTGCAAGGTCAATTATCAGGTGAGGCTAAAACAGTAGTATCCCATCTGAGATTAACTAATGACGGCTATGATCTGGCAGTAAAACTCCTCAAGGATAATTATGCTGATCCAGAAGTAAGAACATCACATTTAGTTCATGAGCTGTTGCATTTACCCCCACCGGAGGCTTCAGCTGATTCACTCCAAGTCTTCAAGCTGGAGGTAGAATCATTGATCAATGCCCTCAGCCTGACAGCAGATACAAACGGGGCTGAGTGGGTCTTGAAAGTAATTGTCCAGGAGAAAATACCTAGGGACATATTGAGACAAATGAGTGCTCATTACAATAAAAGCATCTTATCCATGAATGAAATATCTGAAGGTTTAAAGTCAGTAGTTCATCAATCACGAACACATGACAAATTAAAACCACCAAGTAAACCCTCAGAAACCAATAATAGTAAACCACAGAGTACCAAAGGTACTCCAAATCAATCTAGACAATATAATTGAACACCAAAGTGGAACAGTGGCAGTGTGGGCGTATATGCAGTGGGACCCTCCAAGCCTATAGTTACTGTGTCATCCAAGAACGTGACACCAAAGGGTACTGGAAACTATGGAACATGTTTGTTCTGCAATGAGAAACATTCAATGTACCACTGCCCTAATTTTCCTGATAGTGACGCCCGTGTTGAGCGACTCAAAGATTTGCAACATTGCACGAGGTGCCTCAGGAAACATAACATCAACGACTGTGATACCCAATTACACACCTGTAATAGGTGTAACAAAGGTCAGCACCATGCAGCATTGTGCAGAGACACCAAAACAACGTCTCCAAACCCCAAGGTGGAAGATAGCATTCCCACCTCAGTACAGTACTGCAAGGTGCAACCAACAAAGAGTGTCCAATCAGCAAAGTCTAAAGGTAATACGACTTTGCCTACTGCCCAAATTACCATCCTGAATAAGAGGGCCAAGGTCCATACCCGTGGGTTGTTTGACCAAGGATCCCAGAGAACATATATCACTAAAAAGCTGGCAGATGAATTACAATTAAGGCCTGTAGCCCAGATGTCATTCAACATCTCAGGGTTTGTAACAGATGCAGGACCTCAAGTCTACCAGGTGGTACAACCATCAGTACGCTTAGGCAGGTACGTCTGTCGAGTACAAGCCATTGTGGTGGACAAAATACCAGTAGACCCACAAGTTCAAGGTCTGAGAGCAACAGCCAAATTCCTGAGAAATAGAGGAATAAAATTGGCAGATAATATTAAGTCTGATCACCTCACTGACTTCGGTCTCCTTGTAGGGACAGACTATTGTCATCGATTCATCGGTAGCCCTACTAAATATCAGGGTATAACCATGTTAAACTCTGCAGGAGGTAAATTACTCTCAGGCCCAGTATCAAGCCTGAGGAGACCTATGCCTGCAGATAAACAATACCAGTAGAAATCTAAATTTGTCAGCTGATTATATTTCTCCAGTAGCATTATACTAAGGAGATTACAGCTGACTATAGTAACAGAGGTTGATGTTAGTATCATCATTTAAAGCTGAAGATGAGTTCATGAGGCCTCAGTGGCAAATCAGTGAACAGTAGCCTAAAACAGCTACAAGTCACTGCGACCAATGTCACTGAACCCACTGCAGTCTCAGAACCATACTTTACTTTAATGATGAGCTATTCAATCTTCTGAATCAATTAACTAAATTAAACCCCAATAAATCTGATGACTGATTTGATACATTTATTATTTAATCAAGATGTATTCCATGGGCCTCAGTGTTTATATATCAGTGACCAGTTACCTGAAGAAACTTCAAGTTATATCTAATGTCACTGATCTCACTGCAGTCCCTGAATCATACTTGACTGTAGTACTTGATCACATCCAGTCTTCTGGGTTAAATAATATGTAATAAGGCTTGAATATTAGCCTTTCAAGAGTTGACAGGGAAATGAAATCGCATTAGACTTCTAACCCCTGCAACTCTAGTACGGGACATCCGTCCTGTACGAACAGACACACAAATGTGTGATTACTAACTACTAACATCAAATTAATCAAATAATTCGAAGGAGGAGTATCGGTGTTCGTCTGTTCTAAATAGGACTTCGACCCGTGAGCAGCCCCTGGGGAATTATGTCGGAAAGTCCGACACCATTTAATAATAATATCATACATACAGATAATAGCTGTATTGTATAAACAAGTTACCCATAGAAAACGTAACTTGTAGTGGAATTACCGTCTAAAGAAAACGGGATATCATCACCACATACTATTATAGTTCACCAGCTATTCTGCTGGGAATTATTCTTAAATACATTAGTCTTTGGACTTTACCATCATAAAAACATCTTATATAAATTAACTTAATTATCAATATTAAAGTAGAGTAAATGTGACCCTTCTATCACTTTCTGAAATGTGGACAATGTAAGCCAGGCGTCAGAGTGAGGAAGGAGGGCAGCAATTGTTGATACGAGACCAGAGGCTCACACGGGAGCAAATTCGGCTCCTGTTAAATTTACTTGGACGTAGTGTTATGGAAACCAAAGGTGTACCATTGTCAACACGCTGTCTACAAATTCAAGTTAAGTGTCTATCCGAAACCCGTTTATCATTCATTTATGGCCATTAATGTCAGGATATAGGGTGAACCGGTTAGATCACGTGGAAGCCTCAAACTAAAGGTAATTAAGCCAGGTCTTTAATGTTCCATGTACAGTTTTCTCTGATATAGCTTGTCATATATAGGTATCTGGCTTCACAGCTAGCGCACTTTTGACAGTTCAAGACGAGGATGCAAGATTTTGTGCACCAGTTACTGGGTGATGGAAGCTAACTCAAAGAGGATAATTTGGTGTCTACACCCTAGTTATACCTGGTGGACTAACCTGCTGTACTATAAGATAAGGAACCTTTTCAATGTATGTAGTTACTGTAGTTAGATTGGCTGCATATATATTAATTTATAAATCCCCCCTAATGTGTAGAGGATCGATTTGTGAGATTATGAGATTATTGCAGAAATACAGTCCACTTAACATTATACAAATTGCTATCGAAGTATATAAATTAACGTAAATATAAATTCATATAAATTAAATAAATATAAATCTCACAGGTCGGTTCCCACATTGACAATGGAAGGGGCGGCGGTGCCTACAGGTGGTGGTGGTGGTTGTGGTGGTAGTGTAGCCGTGATAGTGATAAATTAGAGCACCAAGTTTGAGACACGAGCCCGCCAGAGCTTCTCAAACTTGGATAACTTTAAGATTCTTTGCTGTAATTTTTTTTGCTCAGCCGGAGGAGACATTGTCACCAAACTTTGGAAATCGTCCATTATTTACTTAAACTCCGGCAAATGGTTACAGGAATAACCTTTGGTGTTTTGTTCACGTAAAATTTGGAAACGATGAAAAAAAGAAACAAACAGAATCAAGAGCAATAGGCATAAAGGACATAAACTAGGTGAGTACATCAGGCATGAAGGATATCACCTAGGTGAGTACATCAGGCATGAAGGATATCACCTAGGTGAGTACAGCAGGCATGAAGGATATCATCTAGGTGAGTACATCAGGCATGAAGGATATCAAGTAGGTGAGTACAGCAGGCATGAAGGATATCACCTAGGTGAGTACAGCAGGCATGAAGGATATCACCTAGGTGAGTACATCAGGCATGAAGGATATCAAGTAGGTGAGTACAGCAGGCATGAAGGATATCACCTAGGTGAGTACAGCAGGCATGAAGGATATCACCTAAGTGAGTACATCAGGCATGAAGGATATCAAGTAGGTGAGTACAGCAGGCATGAAGGATATCACCTAGGTGAGTACAGCAGGCATGAAGGATATCACCTAGGTGAGTACATCAGGCATGAAGGATATCAAGTAGGTGAGTACAGCAGGCATGAAGGATATCACCTAGGTGAGTACAGCAGGCATGAAGGATATCACCTAGGTGAGTACATCAGGCATGAAGGATATCACCTAGGTGAGTACAGCAGGCATGAAGGATATCACCTAGGTGAGTACAGCAGGCATGAAGGATATCACCTAGGTGAGTACATCAGGCATGAAGGATATCACCTAGGTGAGTACAGCAGGCATGAAGGATATCACCTAGGTGAGTACATCAGGCATGAAGGATATCACCTAGGTGAGTACAGCAGGCATGAAGGATATCACCTAGGTGAGTACAGCAGGCATGAAGGATATCACCTAGGTGAGTACATCAGGCATGAAGGATATCACCTAGGTGAGTACAGCAGGCATGAAGGATATCACCTAGGTGAGTACATCAGGCATGAAGGATATCACCTAGGTGAGTACAGCAGGCATGAAGGATATCACCTAGGTGAGTACAGCAGGCATGAAGGATATCACCTAGGTGAGTACAGCAGGCATGAAGGATATCACCTAGGTGAGTACAGCAGGCATGAAGGATATCACCTAGGTGAGTACAGCAGGCATGAAGGATATCACCTAGGTGAGTACATCAGGCATGAAGGATATCACCTAGGTGAGTACATCAGGCATGAAGGATATCACCTAGGTGAGTACATCAGGCATGAAGGATATCACCTAGGTGAGTACATCAGGCATGAAGGATATCACCTAGGTGAGTACATCAGGCATGAAGGATATCACCTAGGTGAGTACAGCAGGCATGAAGGATATCACCTAGGTGAGTACAGCAGGCATGAAGGATATCACCTAGGTGAGTACATCAGGCATGAAGGATATCACCTAGGTGAGTACATCAAGCATGAAGGATATCACCTAGGTGAGTACATCAGGCATGAAGGATATCACCTAGGTGAGTACATCAGGCATGAAGGATATCACCTAGGTGAGTACATCAGGCATGAAGGATATCACCTAGGTGAGTACATCAGGCATGAAGGATATCACCTAGGTGAGTACAGCAGGCATGAAGGATATCACCTAGGTGAGTACAGCAGGCATGAAGGATATCACCTAGGTGAGTACAGCAGGCATGAAGGATATCACCTAGGTGAGTACATCAGGCATGAAGGATATCACCTAGGTGAGTACATCAGGCATGAAGGATATCAAGTAGGTGAGTACAGCAGGCATGAAGGATATCACCTAGGTGAGTACAGCAGGCATGAAGGATATCACCTAGGTGAGTACATCAGGCATGAAGGATATCACCTAGGTGAGTACATCAGGCATGAAGGATATCAAGTAGGTGAGTACAGCAGGCATGAAGGATATCAATTAGGTGAGTACAGCAGGCATGAAGGATATCACCTAGGTGAGTACATCAGGCATGAAGGATATCACCTAGGTGAGTACATCAGGCATGAAGGATATCAAGTAGGTGAGTACAGCAGGCATGAAGGATATCACCTAGTGAGTACAGCAGGCATGAAGGATATCAAGTAGGTGAGTACAGCAGGCATGAAGGATATCAAGTAGGTGAGTACAGCAGGCATGAAGGATATCACCTAGGTGAGTACATCAGGCATGAAGGATATCAAGTAGGTGAGTACAGCAGGCATGAATGATATCACCTAGGTGAGTACATCAGGCATGAAGGATATCACCTAGGTGAGTACATCAGGCATGAAGGATATCACCTAGGTGAGTACATCAGGCATGAAGGATATCACTTAGGTGAGTACATCAGGCATGAAGGATATCAAGTAGGTGAGTACATCAGGCATGAAGGATATCACCTAGGTGAGTACATCAGGCATGAAGGATATCAAGTAGGTGAGTACATCAGGCATGAAGGATATCACCTAGGTGAGTACATCAGGCATGAAGGATATCAAGTAGGTGAGTACATCAGGCATGAAGGATATCACCTAGGTGAGTACATCAGGCATGAAGGATATCAAGTAGGTGAGTACAGCAGGCATGAAGGATATCACCTAGGTGAGTACAGCAGGCATGAAGGATATCACCTAGGTGAGTACAGCAGGCATGAAGGATATCAGGCAACAGACGCAAGAAGGGACAGTAGACAGGCGTTCTCTAAAGAGCTAGTTTACCTCCATAGGATAGTGTCTATGGTTCGTGATCCACGATGTTTTGTTTACAAATTGTTGGAGACGTCGTGAATCGAAACATTACAATTTTGTTTATGTTGTTTAATGGTAATGTAACACGAACATGTTGTCAGTGAGGGACATGTTGTCAGTGAGGGACATGTTGTCAGTGAGGGACATGTTGTCAGTGAGGGACATGTTGTCAGTGAGGGACATGTTGTCAGTGAGGGACATGTTGTCAGTGAGGGACATGTTGTCAGTGAGGGACATGTTGTCAGTGAGGAACATGTTGTCAGTGAGGGACATGTTGTCAGTGAGGGACATGTTGTCAGTGAGGGACATGTTGTCAGTGAGGGACATGTTGTCAGTGAGGGACATGTTGTCAGTGAGGGACATGTTGTCAGTGAGGAACATGTTGTCAGTGAGGGACATGTTGTCAGTGAGGGACATGTTGTCAGTGAGGGACATGTTGTCAGTGAGGGACATGTTGTCAGTGAGGGACATGTTGTCAGTGAGGGACATGTTGTCAGTGAGGGACATGTTGTCAGTGAGGGACATGTTGTCAGTGAGGGACATGTTGTCAGTGAGGGACATGTTGTCAGTGAGGAACATGTTGTCAGTGAGGGACATGTTGTCAGTGAGGGACATGTTGTCAGTGAGGGACATGTTGTCAGTGAGGGACATGTTGTCAGTGAGGGACATGTTGTCAGTGAGGGACATGTTGTCAGTGAGGGACATGTTGTCAGTGAGGGACATGTTGTCAGTGAGGGACATGTTGCCGGTGCAACGAGAAAAGATCCATACGTTATCACATTTTGTGAGTGTATACCAAGTGGAAAAGCACTGGGAATTCCACCCAGGTGCGGTAACCGTCCTGGAAAAGTGTGGCCTATTACACCTGCCTCAGCTACGCTATTACATTACTGGGATTAAAACTCTGAATATTTGATTTTGCAGTCTTTTTTTTTTACGATTCTCTTGGCGCGTTGCGTCCGCGGCGACTATTAAACGCGGAGGAAAAAATGCTTAAGCTGTAGAAATTGTTTGTTACGAGCGGGGGTATGGAACGGTGGCGGGCGCGAATACTTAGACGGTGGTGGTTTAGGGCGGTGGGACGCTAGGAGAGGAGGACGCTGGCAGTGTGGTGCAAGTGGAAATGAACCAAAACAGGAGAATTACGTATGTTGCCGGTGCAATTGGGTAGTAGACTAAACTAGCCTAACCTAACCTTCCTAGGTCTAATATAGTACATTTGTCTGCTGTACAAGGCCTAGAAATATAGTTTTTTAACTTCAGTTTTTGTTTTGTTTTTAAAGTGAATAGTACAAAATTCTACTATCCAATTGTTCAGTACGTTGAACTATGGTGCACATAGTTGCAAAAACTACTATCTAAACAGAAGGACGAGTTGAACAGCTTCATTGACAAATATTCAATTTTACCTAATCGGAGTAGTTCAATTAGGTCTTGTTACAGTGGAGATGCAGATCGTATTTACTGACACACAGGACAGAGGATCACAGACAAGTACAAGTACATTGCTAAAAGTGCACAACGAAGCACATGTATAGTTCATGAGGTTACAGTCTACTACATCACGTATTATACATATTTCAGTTAACGATTTTGAAAGGCAACCACACAAGGCAGGGATGAATTCATAAGAGATGCAGCGTAAGCAAATTTTCGTTCTTTAGTATGGACAAGCCAGTTTATAATGTCTTCTAATTTACAAGATTCAATAAAAAGGTTACACTTGTGAGGAATATAATCAGTGAAGGGAGGTTGTTGACGTAGGTGTTGGTGGTCGTGGCCGACTGATGCTCTGGTCACTGTTCACCTCTTGAACATGTGTGTAATGAATATAATGTTATGTCGGTCTTAAAGACACCAATGAGATCTGTGCTGTGGGATTTTGCTCATTGTCATTCATGTTTGACAGTGATTGGTTATTGATGGTAAGTGCTGTAACTTGTAGATCAGGAGACCTTGTAACTTATACGAGAAACAGTGTTTGTAACTTGAAAGATTTTCTTCTGTGTTGACAAAAAATTAGGCACTTGCAACGGAGATCACTACAGCTCGTCGCATAGAAGCAGTGGAAGGTAGTTTAGCTATTGAAATAGAAGACGTTAAAATCTGACATATCTTTTTCTTGACACAGCGTTCAAACTGACCAATTAAAACAAGGAACTGATGAAGCAACCCGTCCTCTTAAAAATAACGTCACTTTTGGCTGGTATGCGCGGCGCTATGGCCGAATTTGGACGTAATTTGAAATGAAATCGACTCTCAAAAGTGACGCACTGTTCCGTTTTCTGTTTGAGTCGTCCGGCTTACTCAGCCAGCTTAGAAAAGGAGTCTTTCCATTAAAGTTTTCATACCGTTTTGAAACTTTGTGAGAATTTCCAGCCCACCTAACCTATCAGAGGACCCTTAACTTACTGTTGAAAAAAATTCCCAAATTTATATTAATTTTTTTTTTATTTTCAAATTACGGCCATACGGACAAACGGTCAAAAGTGACGTTCTTTTTCGATATTAAGTAGAACATTATCGGAAGACAGTGCTCATTTTATCTGCTTGAAAACTTTAAAGATGGTAGAGTACCGATCTATGATTGGTGGAGGAGGCAGCATGAGGCAAATGGTGATTGGTGGAAAGGTCGCCGGGCTCAAGTGACGCTCGAAGTGTTAACTCCCGGACTTTGCTTGTCCAATCACAGCCGACACGACCTTCATCTCCCAACTCCACCGCTCCCTCTTTCCTTATCTCCCGTCCTTGATTCTCTCCATCCCTTCTCCCCTCTCTCCACTCCTTCCTCTCTTCCCTCTACTCCTACCTCTTCCACTCCACCTCTCCCTCCTCCATTCGACTAATTCCTCATCTCCTTCCACTTACTCTCCCCGCTCCTTTCTCCCCTCCACCACCTCCAGTGCTCCCTTCCACCTGGTTGATGGGGTTGACCTCCAAAGACTTCCCTCAATGCCTCCTTCCTTCAGGCCAACAGAGCCAACAATGTCTCCTAGACTTCTACACTCCTTCGTCCATAAATCAACACGAGTATAAGGAAAACACTTTGCTTACCCTTCAGTAATAAAATATTTAGTCCCCCCCTTTTCTTTCTCTCCTTTCCTCTCCCTTACTCCCGCTCTTCCTCCCTACTTTTCTCACTTCCTCTCATTAGTGAATGCTGTTACAAACAATACGTCTCACACTTCAGGTAGCCGCCCTGGAAAATAAGTTGCTAAATTATAGCTTCTCGGCTCTCACTATGGAAGATTTAGTGCCTTGACTCCCTGAAGCAGCAGAGCTAGATGAGAGGAGGAATTGAGAGAGAGAGAGAGAGAGGGGGGGGAGGAACTGGGGTTAGGGGAGAACATTGATATAATTAAATTGTTCAGAAGCTTCCTACAATAACGTAGTGCTTGAATAAAGGTGAAGAAGACCCAATACTTGTGGACAATTCAACAGAATTTTCGAATTTTCGGTTTAATAGTTCACTTACACGAGTATTGGCTACTTCCTTCACCTTCATGAAATCATTTCTATGTGTATTTAACAATATCTCGTATACTGTATACAGGATTGTATATGGAATGTCAGTTAACAATTAGTTGAACCAACTCAATAATACTTTTAAATGTTACATCTGGTTCATGCAAGAGCTATGTGCATATAGCGGAATACATATTTCTTAGTGTTTAAAATAAAATACGCTGTTTAGCAGACTCTTATAGTCAGGACTGTATTAAAATGCATTTGTGTCCAATATTCCGAAAATATTAATCTATCTTTATTATAAGAGAGAGAATGTCTATCAAAAGTTGAAGGCGAGACGCCTGGGACTGACCCTACTCAAATTTGTAAGGGTAAATGGTCTGGGGTATGTGACGGGCATAGGCTAGACAGGAAAGAGGTCTTAGATAAATGATTGAGGAATTATTATTATTAACTGTGGTGTAGTGGCCTACACCACAGTTCTCCTGACACATTATTAATGTTGACACCTGACTGTTGGCTGCATAATTCTAATGACCAGCTTATATAGTTACAATTGACTATTAACTTCCACATTTCTGGATACGACTGTTGTCTTCTATGGCCGTGTTTCTGGACACGTGTGTGCTGGGCTTTACGGTCGGTGCTGTACTCTTCGGTATGCAGTGATGAACGTGTCTGAAGCTCTGCGGAGAGAGACGCAGATCATGACTAAACTGCGTCGACCTCTTGTTTAGAAATCGTTAGACCTCTCCAGGTACAAGTGTCTCTCCAATTACTGTACTGAGAATATTAGTTTAGGTGGGTGAGTTAGAGCCTGGTCCATCAGCTGTAGCGGCGTAGGACAACAGGAGCTGCCGGCTGGGTGTGCACCACCAACTTCTCACTATTGCCTTACTCACACACTGCCAAGCTTCATAATATATTGATTTGTTTGCTGCAAATATTCAATATATGAAGACTTATTCACCTGGAAAAGGATACGTGATTTTGTTTTTCTCGATGTTAATGTTCAGTTGATTATTTTATTGGGTAATGAGAACTTCAGTAATATGAACTTTAGTTAAATCAACTTTACATAAGAACACATACAGTCGTCCACAAAGTCATCCACATCATCATCCACAAAGATACAAGAGAAACTATCAATAGAGCAGCGCCTCTTGTAATTATATTGTGTATAGAGCTACCACACATAAATACATCATAAGGACAAGGAGAGGGAGACTGTGAAAATCTAATTATGGTCAGTGAAATATTACTGTTATAAATTCAGGGTCAATATACTACTGTTCTTGCAGCTGGACGATGCTGCCACGAGCCTGAGCGAGGCGAGGAAATGCCCGAATGTTAAAGTATTAATATTGAGTGGTGGAGAAGAGGACTTTCCCTCTGACCTGCAGAAGTAAGCAGTAGCGAACAGTAGCAGTCAGCAGTAGCGAACAGTAGCAGTCAGCAGTAGCGAACAGTAGCAGTCAGCGGTAACGAGCAATAGCCGCCAACAGAAGCGAGCAGTGACAGCGTGCAGTAACAGCCAACAGAAGCCAGCAGTAACAGCCAACAGAAGCCAGCAGTAACAGCCAACAGAAGCGAGCAGTAACAGCCAACAGAAGCGAGCAGTAACAGCCAACAGAAGCGAGCAGTAACAGCCAACAGAAGCGAGCAGTAACAGCCAACAGAAGCGAGCAGTGACAGCGAGCAGTAACAGCCAACCGAAGCGAGCAGTGACAGCGAGCAGTAACAGCCAACAGAAGCGAGCAGTGACAGCCAACAGAAGCGAGCAGAACAGCCAACAGAAGCGAGCAGTAACAGCCAACAGAAGCGAGCAGTGACAGCCAACAGAAGCGAGCAGAACAGCCAACAGAAGCGAGCAGAACAGCCAACAGAAGCGAGCAGTGACAGCCAACAGAAGCGAGCAGAACAGCCAACAGAAGCGAGCAGAACAGCCAACAGAAGCGAGCAGTAACATCCAACAGAAGCGAGCAGTAACATCCAACAGAAGCGAGCAGTAACAGCCAACAGAAGCGAGCAGTAACAGCCAACAGAAGCGAGCAGTGACAGCCAACAGAAGCGAGCAGTGACAGCGAGCAGTAACAGCCAACAGAAGCGAGCAGTGACAGCCAACAGAAGCGAGCAGTAACAGTCAACAGAAGCGAGCAGTGACAGCCAACAGAAGCGAGCAGTAACAGTCAACAGAAGCGAGCAGTGACAGCCAACAGAAGCGAGCAGTAACAGTCAACAGAAGCGAGCAGTGACAGCCAACAGAAGCGAGCAGTGACAGTCAACAGAAGCGAGCAGTAACAGTCAACAGAAGCGAGCAGTGACAGCCAGGAGGAACTGTCCGGCCTTATGGAGTGGCCTTATTACCAGACGGAAGAGCTGTCCTGTGTGTGTTTCCTCTGGATTTGTCTTGAGTATGTAAATACCAGTAGTTGGATTACGTCAGTTACCTCTGCTAGAACACCAGCGTCGCTTTATATATATATATATATATATATATATATATATATATATATATATATATATATATATATATATATATTGTTGGGGGTTTCACCTCTCTATTATTCTCTACCCTTACTCTGGGGTGAGCAATAGTTATGCTCAAGGTAACTCACCGTAGCCCTGCGGGTCTTCCCTCGATCCTCACGGCGCCACTGCACGCCAGGAGAGTCTCCCAGTCAATCTTAACGGCCTCTAATTAAGAAAGAGTGAAAACACGACTCGTGCATATCGACTGTCGTGTGCCCTCCCCAACAATAGGGCTCTACGGTTATTCACAAGATCGCCAACTGGTGTTTAAGGTGGCCAGTAACACCATCAGTGGACTGGTGTATTCAGTGGTAGCCTTGGCAAAGTCACACTCAAAGATCAGGAATCAGGCAGGTACTTATTGTTATCACTCTACGCTGACAGGTATAGTATAGCCACAAGATCAATGGAGGGGATGATAAAACACAAAGAGAGTTTTGTATTTTACTTAAAATATATGAAAGATGTCACAAGGCCACACAATAATCATAAATCAACTGATCCTGACTCGGCCGGTAATTCCCACGGATATTATGCGATCACTAGAGGGCAACACTCTCCCCCTCCTCATCAAGTGTCAAGAACAGCTGATCGCAATGGCCTCTCCGCGCGAACTTTGCTTGTTTTCTAGATTCACGCGCGCTGTTCCTTTAAATTTTCCAATATTACTAGAAACTCGCACACTCGATATTGGCACAAAGAAACCGTATTACTCAGTTACACTGTACTCAGGCTCAAACAGTCTTTTCTATGATCAATGCTATAATGATTCACTGTAATGGCTTCACATTGTTCTTCACTCAACAATATATTATGGACTATTAACACTGGAGTTTTCAGTACTTTCTCTCGTTGGCGATAACGCAATAATTCACTGTACTCACAAATGATTATTCACTGAATGAACATAGACATATATATGGTATATAAATCAATCACCAATACATGGAAAATAAATAGTTTCTGGGCACATAGCCTAACCTCCAAATACTGGCATAATATTATATATAATTCACCACTATATGTTCATATCAAAATCTATAGAAAGATATACACAACACAGTAAATTTATCACTGGTTCTTGGTTTCTGTACACACCAATAATCAACATGAATAATACAAGTACTCTTGATAGTACTGTCTAGCACACTGGTGCTTTACCGAGACATAGGTGAGACTTGCTCACGACATATAAAATCTTCAGGCTAGATAATATAGCCAAATAATATAGCTAACTAAAGGGGAATGGGGAGGGAACTAGAACCACCTACTTCACCCTATCCTCCGATGAGAGTCGAGATGTAGCTCCTGGTCCTCGTGTCGGGAACGCCCCCACACTACACGTCGTCGTGTCCTACCAGAGCCTCTCGTCGTCCCACCGTTTAGCGCGTCGTCTCCGTGCCTCCTCACTGCAGGTCCGTCCTCCTCCTTGACTTCTTGAAGGTTGGAGTCGGTCTCCTGGCCGTCGTCTTCTCCCAGCAACGGCTGTCGCCTACGTCTCAGCTACAGTCGTTCGGTTTCCCCAAATAGTCCTCTCTTCCTCAGCTACCCAGTGGCTCTGTCAGCCACTACGCTGTCACGAACTGGTGAATTGCCACAGACGTCAACATACGTCACTGCACGGCTTCACTGCTACTGGCACAGTACCTGACTGGAGCACTTGTTGCTCAAATAACCGTCAATTCCCTCTTCTGGTTCAACATATGAACTAGGGAAGACTTCTCAGAGTACTGGCGGACTTCAGGTGACGCGTAAATCCACGGTAGTGGGAAACAGCTGTCCAACAGACAGGACCACTCGTCGCACGTCCGACCTCTATGACGTGTCGTGTCTGACTGCTGGCGCCAGCCCGGCGCGCTGGCCGGACCCCCTTCCTTCGTGACGTCACTTTCGCCACGGGAGGTTTTCATTGGCTCCCGGTGCCACATTGCTGTCGGTGACCAATCCGGTGCCACTGACGTCACACGGTTTTGGCGGGAGATCAGGGAAGCCAGCGCCATCTTGGCTCCCTAAAGGGCCTAAACCACAGGCCAAAATATTACTATTTCACAAATTTCTCGGCTCTCCGAGAACACTTCACTCTCTCCCATATATCAAATTGTAGCCTGCAACGTAGAGAACGCTTGGGAAAAGCAGACATGACTCTTACTGCAGGCGTGGGAGAATTATAAGGGGGGGAACTCCGTCACATACCCCTCCCCTTAAAATAAGAGTCATGTCTGGTTAGTGGATGCGGGATAGGGCATCCGCTACTACGTCGTCCTTCCTCTTGATGTGCTTGACCTTGATCCTTGTCAGACTCTCAGTGCGGGTGAGACTGGTGCCGTCCGCCCTGGACCACTTACTTTCCTCCTCCGGGAGTTCTCGGTCCCTCGGTACACTCAGACCTGTCTTCCGCTGGGTTTCTCGGGACATCGTTCCGTCCTGCTTGGCGGCTCTTCCTTCCACAGTGAAGAAAGGTCTCAGGCGGTCTGCGCGACACACCTGTTTCTTTCGGGGTCCATCCGGCTTCCCAATCTCGTACAACACTGGACCCAACCGTCGCAGCACTCGGTATGGTCTCTTGAACCGCGACCTGGTCACTCTACCTTTACCTGGCAGCACAACCATTACTTTGGATCCGGCCTGAAAATTCCTCTGCGCAGCTCCCCTGTCGTACCACTTCGACATCTTACGTTGCGCCTTCTTCAGGAGTTTCCTAGCCAGTCCCTTCGCTCGAGTGAGACGTTCTTTGAACTTCTGGACATATTTAATCACCGTTCCCACGGTCGCTCCTGGTGTCCATCGTTCCTTCAGCATGGATAGCACGGCATATATAATATAGATAAATGGAAAGTAAGCCTTCTCAGGACCCACACGTCCTCTTTCGGCCTTACTAACCAATTTGGGGAACTCCTCCTGCTGTAACTCTCTGAGACGAGTGCGGTTTACCCCTGGAGAACCGGTGAGTGTCACCTGCAACTCACCATTTGGGCTACCTTCGCCCTCCACTCGTTCTCTGGGTCCTACGCAGAGGTGATCTGTTCCCAGGCTGTCAACCGACTCCTCAGCCCCATCAGATCCACAACCTCCTGGTTCTTCGCGTTGTCTCGGTGTCGCCGTACAAACTGGGATCGCCACCAGTGCGATTCCCTTCTCGTCCCCACAGGCGTTCAACTCTCCTCCTGTCTTCTTGTATTGTTCTGTGCACTTTTCGCCCTTCACGAGATGCGGGAGGACATATCCTCCACACGCGTCATTCCCCAAGATGACCTGTGCCTCCATCTTGGGCATTGATGTACAGACTCCCACCTCTAGGGTCTGGCAGCCATATTCGGAATTTAAAGTTACCTGGTGTAGGGGCATCCTCACTGGGCCTCCCACAGTGGTCACACTTGCCACCCCCACACTGGTGCTCTTGTAACCCTCGGGGAACAGGGTTTCACTTACCAGGGTAAAGTCAGCCCCGGTGTCTCTTAGCATCTTCACTGGGATGGGGTCTGCGACCCCCATCCTTACGGTTCCTTGACACATGAATGGGTGAACTTTCTTCTCCCCATTTAGCACGGGTTCATCCCGCACTCCCTCGGCCCTCTGGTCCTCGAACAACACTAAAGCAACATGTCCCCGCTGCTTAGGGCGTCTGCATTCCCGCGCGACGTGTCCGAATATTCCGCAGTTGTAGCAGCGGCCCCTCGGCGGAGACCATCCGCCACCGCTCGCCTTAGCACTGCCTCCAGAGACCGTCACACCCTGTGTCTTTCCCGCCTCACTTGTCGTTTCTTTCCCTGCAGTAACAGTTCCCGAGCTCTCAGCTTGGTTCTCCCCTATCGGCTCTACAACACCTTTTGATCCTCGGGTGTTCCAACTTGAGAGGTGGGATTTGGGAGAACTCGCTCCTGTCCTCCATCCATCCGTCCTTCTATAACTCCGATCGTTTCCGACGTATGCGGGTGGTCGGTTCTGTCCCTCTCGGCGTGGGCGTAGGGCTTCTTCTAGCATGTCGGCCCGGTCGGCTGCGGCCCTCAGGTCCTTTATGTCCGCCTCCTTTACCCTCATCCTGATCTCAGGAGAGAGCACGGACATAAACTTTTCCATGGCCATTAGTTCCTTGACCTCTTCGACCGACCTTGCTTCTTCAGAGTCCAGCCACTTAAGGAGCTTTCTTTCAATGTCCCTCGCCGTCTCCACATACGATTTTCCTGGCAACCGGGTACATTCTCTAAACCTCTTTCTGTAACACTCTGGCGTGAGCTTAAAGGAACGGAGCACAGCTCGTTTTACCGCATCGTAGTTAGTGCATTCTTGGAAGTCGAGCATAGTGAAGGCTTGGCGAGCTTCCCCTGTGAGCCTCCCTTGGACCAACTCCGCCCACTCCGCCCTCGGCCACCTCTTCATAGCAGCAACTCTCTCAAAGTGATCGAAGAAACTTTCGGCTTCACTAGGCACAAAGACCGGCAGGTCTCGTTCCCTCACTCGTCGGTCTTCCTGTGGCGGGGCAGGGGCACCTAGTCCCAGTTCAGCTCGCTTCAGCTCCACCTCCTGGTTGGCTTCTATTTCCATTTGTCTCAGCCTAACTTCTTGCTCTCGTTCTTCCCTGCGTAGCTGTGCTTCTCGTTCTTGCTCTTCCCGGCGCAGCTGTGCTTCTCGCTCTTGCTCTTCCCGGCGCAGCTGTGCTTCTCGCTCCTCACGCTTCATCTGTGCTTCTCGCTCTTGCTCTTCCCGGCGCAGCTGTGCTTCTCGCTCCTCACGCTTCATCTGTGCTTCTCGCTCTTGCTCTTCTTTGCGCTGTTGTGCCTCTTCTCTCCTCAGCTGCGCTTCTGCTTCTCGCTCTTCTCTGCGCTGCTGAGCCTCTGCTTCTCGCTCTTCTCTGCGCTGCTGTGCTTCCAGCTGCAGCTTCATTATTTCCAGCTTAATGCTGTGTCTGCTGCCGCTGGATCCCCTGCTGCTTCCACCAATACTCAAGTGTTCACCCTCACTGGCAGGTGTTTGGGGCCGTTCCTCCCCCAAAGCTTCGTCTCGAGCCTTGAGCTGAGCCGTTATCTCTAGTCTTCTTTCGCCAACTCGGGCAGATTTCAGCTTTATTCCAAAATGATCCGCTATAGCCTGTAACTGTGCCTTGGTGCACTCTTCCAGCACCTGTTCGTCTCTAGAGTCAATAAACCTCGCTACTTTATCATCCTCCATCTTGTGCTACGAGTGTTAACCTGCACCTGATCTCTAACACCACTGCAACCTTTACTCCGATCTATATCCTGGCAAGGTCGCCAATGTTGGGGGTTTCACCTCTCTATTATTCTCTACCCTTACTCTGGGGTGAGCAATAGTTATGCTCAAGGTAACTCACCGTAGCCCTGCGGGTCTTCCCTCGATCCTCACGGCGCCACTGCACGCCAGGAGAGTCTCCCAGTCAATCTTAACGGCCTCTAATTAAGAAAGAGTGAGAACACGACTCGTGCATATCGACTGTCGTGTGCCCTCCCCAACAATAGGGCTCTACGGTTATTCACAAGATCGCCAACTGGTGTTTAAGGTGGCCAGTAACACCATCAGTGGACTGGTGTATTCAGTGGTAGCCTTGGCAAGGTCACACTCAAAGATCAGGAATCAGGCAGGTACTTATTGTTATCACTCTACGCTGACAGGTATAGTATAGCCACAAGATCAATGGAGGGGATGATAAAACACAAAGAGAGTTTTGTATTTTACTTAAAATATATGAAAGATGTCACAAGGCCACACAATAATCATAAATCAACTGATCCTGACTCGGCCGGTAATTCCCACGGATATTATGCGATCACTAGAGGGCAACACTCTCCCCCTCCTCATCAAGTGTCAAGAACAGCTGATCGCAATGGCCTCTCCGCGCGAACTTTGCTTGTTTTCTAGATTCACGCGCGCTGTTCCTTTAAATTTTCCAATATTACTAGAAACTCGCACACTCGATATTGGCACAAAGAAACCGTATTACTCAGTTACACTGTACTCAGGCTCAAACAGTCTTTTCTATGATCAATGCTATAACGATTCACTGTAATGGCTTCACATTGTTCTTCACTCAACAATATATTATGGACTATTAACACTGGAGTTTTCAGTACTTTCTCTCGTTGGCGATAACGCAATAATTCACTGTACTCACAAATGATTATTCACTGAATGAACATAGACATATATATGGTATATAAATCAATCACCAATACATGGAAAATAAATAGTTTCTGGGCACATAGCCTAACCTCCAAATACTGGCATAATATTATATATAATTCACCACTATATGTTCATATCAAAATCTATAGAAAGATATACACAACACAGTAAATTTATCACTGGTTCTTGGTGTCTGTACACACCAATAATCAACATGAATAATACAAGTACTCTTGATAGTACTGTCTAGCACACTGGTGCTTTACCGAGACATAGGTGAGACTTGCTCACGACATATAAAATCTTCAGGCTAGATAATATAGCCAAATAATATAGCTAACTAAAGGGGAATGGGGAGGGAACTAGAACCACCTACTTCACCCTATCCTCCGATGAGAGTCGAGATGTAGCTCCTGGTCCTCGTGTCGGGAACGCCCCCACACTACACGTCGTCGTGTCCTACCAGAGCCTCTCGTCGTCCCACCGTTTAGCGCGTCGTCTCCGTGCCTCCTCACTGCAGGTCCGTCCTCCTCCTTGACTTCTTGAAGGTTGGAGTCGGTCTCCTGGCCGTCGTCTTCTCCCAGCAACGGCTGTCGCCTACGTCTCAGCTACAGTCGTTCGGTTTCCCCAAATAGTCCTCTCTTCCTCAGCTACCCAGTGGCTCTGTCAGCCACTACGCTGTCACGAACTGGTGAATTGCCACAGACGTCAACATACGTCACTGCACGGCTTCACTGCTACTGGCACAGTACCTGACTGGAGCACTTGTTGCTCAAATAACCGTCAATTCCCTCTTCTGGTTCAACATATGAACTAGGGAAGACTTCTCAGAGTACTGGCGGACTTCAGGTGACGCGTAAATCCACGGTAGTGGGAAACAGCTGTCCAACAGACAGGACCACTCGTCGCACGTCCGACCTCTATGACGTGTCGTGTCTGACTGCTGGCGCCAGCCCGGCGCGCTGGCCGGACCCCCTTCCTTCGTGACGTCACTTTCGCCACGGGAGGTTTTCATTGGCTCCCGGTGCCACATTGCTGTCGGTGACCAATCCGGTGCCACTGACGTCACACGGTTTTGGCGGGAGATCAGGGAAGCCAGCGCCATCTTGGCTCCCTAAAGGGCCTAAACCACAGGCCAAAATATTACTATTTCACAAATTTCTCGGCTCTCCGAGAACACTTCACTCTCTCCCATATATCAAATTGTAGCCTGCAACGTAGAGAACGCTTGGGAAAAGCAGACATGACTCTTACTGCAGGCGTGGGAGAATTATAAGGGGGGAACTCCGTCACAATATATATATATATATATATATATATATATATATATATATTTATATGTATATATATATATATATATATATATATATATATATATATATATATATATATATGAGCTCGAGTTAAAGCTGTAGCAGCTCCCTATGCAGGTGACTTCCTATTAGCAGCCCCAATGTCAGCAACCAGCAAGCGTTTCAGACCGCAAGCCCTCCGAATTGTCATATCACTCTGCCTGTAGTTAACAAATAACAGTTAACAATTAACTGCTCGTAGTTGGTAATTGTTATGTGCTAATCACTGAACCAGTGCGTCTCTGCATTGAATATATAAATTTAATATATGTTACGGATTTGGAACTCTCCTTATGTTAGAAGAATCAGCGTCTACATTTCTGAATCACACGACCTCTTGTCCATTTGAGAGTCTGACTCAATAAAGGATGCTCCCCTACAGAATTCAGATAAGTTAGTCATTTAGTTAGACATTTGATTTATTAATGTCCAATTTAATTAATAGATAGTATTCTAGAGTAATTGTTGCATTTGGACAGTATAGCCACAAATGCACTTGTCCTTCAGAATTCCATTAATTTGCAAGTATATAGTAGGATGAGCATTCTTGAGTATTTGAATTGTCAATTTATATTCAGGGATTTGAGTTTCGATAAGAGTGTTAGTTTAAAAACCCCAAAACAAAAATGGTCAGGTCAGTGACTGGCTAGGTCAGTGACTGGCTAGGTCAGTGACTGGCTAGGTCAGTGACTGGCTAGGTCAGTGACTGGCTAGGTCAGTGACTGGCTAGGTCAGTGAGTGGCTAGGTCAGTGACTGGCTAGGTCAGTGACTGGCTAGGTCAGTGACTGGCTAGGTCAGTGACTGGCTAGGTCAGTGAGTGGCTAGGTCAGTGACTGGCTAGGTCAGTGACTGGCTAGGTCAGTGACTGGCTAGGTCAGTGACTGGCTAGGTCAGTGACTGGCTAGGTCAGTGACTGGCTAGGTCAGTGACTGGCTAGGTCAGTGACTGGCTAGGTCAGTGACTGGCTAGGTCAGTAACTGGCTAGGTCAGTGACTGGCTAGGTCAGTGACTGGCTAGGTCAGTGACTGGCTTGGTCAGTGACTGGCTAGGTCAGTGACTGGCTAGGTCAGTGACTGGCTAGGTCAGTGACTGGCTAGGTCAGTGACTGGCTAGGTCAGTGACTGGCTAGGTCAGTGACTGGCTAGGTCAGTGACTGGCTAGGTCAGTGACTGGCTAGGTCAGTGACTGGCTTGGTCAGTGACTGGCTAGGTCAGTGACTGGCTAGGTCAGTGACTGGCTAGGTCAGTGACTGGCTAGGTCAGTGACTGGCTAGGTCAGTGACTGGCTTGGTCAGTGACTGGCTAGGTCAGTGACTGGCTAGGTCAGTGACTGGCTAGGTCAGTGACTGGCTTGGTCAGTGACTGGCTAGGTCAGTGACTGGCTAGGTCAGTGACTGGCTAGGTCAGTGACTGGCTTGGTCAGTGACTGGCTAGGTCAGTGACTGGCTAGGTCAGTGATTGGCTAGGTCAGTGACTGGCTAGGTCAGTGACTGGCTAGGTCAGTGACTGGCTTGGTCAGTGACTGGCTACGTCAGTGACTGGCTAGGTCAGTGACTGGCTAGGTCAGTGGGTGGTTATGACAGTGACTGGCTTGGTCAGTGACTGGCTAGGTCAGTGACTGGCTAGGTCAGTGGGTGGTTATGACAGTGAGTAAGGTAGGAACATAAAGAGAAGTGAGGATATCTGCGCAGTGTATCAGCCTCCTATTCTTCACACACGGAGGCATTACCGGGTCCTGCAGCACCCTCCCCCCCCCCCGCTTCTCCACACACATACACACACATTATTTACGTTCACACAGTTTTACACAGACGCCCATTACCGCCAGAAACAGAGCTGTTGACTGAGAATATAAGAGGAAGCGGGTAAATATCGAGGTGACAGCTCGAGCAGCTACAACAATAGCGGGTAACTGCCCGTTAGTGAGACGCAGCTGAGAGTTTACCGTAATAACTACAGTATACGCTCAGATTCAGCAGGTGAGAACATTTATCACTCATCCTCTTGACGTAGTCCTGGCTAGTACTCACTGGATTTCCTCGACATGACCGTGGCCAGTTTAGGGAAGAATATCTCTACCTGACCCTGCCTAGTATATAAAATACCAAAGCGACCTTTCTATTGCGCTTGTTCACATGCACATCTCCTGTGCCAGGTAAGTACGACGGGCTCACCATAGCCCGTGCTGCTTGGAACATTTTGTTCCGAGTAGCTGATCTAAAACAACAAAAACTTTCCATTGTTAATATCAATGTTACTGAGAAAATACACTGGAGCTTTTAGGTGACCCCGAAACATTGACCAGCGTAATGCCAGCCGTAACCTCTACCACTGTACCACCCTGACTTAGTAAGGTAAACAACCTCGGATTCAGTGAACCTCTCCAGGACTTCAGGAGAGGCCTCCAGATGTCTTGTCGATTCAGTAGAATCACAGGTTGTATAACATCAGGTCAGGGTGGTATAGGGAAGAGGTTGCGGCTGCAGTACGCTGGTCGTGAGTTCGAGTCCCCTAAGAGCTTCAGTTGATTTTCTAATTGATATATATCACTTATTTCTGTGTAACTAATGTTATTGTTCCTGCAACTATTGATGACTGTGACTATTTATATGACTGTTTCTATGGTTATTGATGTTATAGGACATGTGACTAATTTCGTCATGTTCTCTCAACAACTGATATTTCAGTTTCTTTTTCCCACTGACTCTTAAGTATGATGGTAATGTTCAAGCAAGAATTAACGTCACGAGTCCTACCATCATTGTTGTTGTACTTGTTACTGATATGTTTAATGACACGGTTCATCCTTCTGTTGCTGATTAGGGTACTGTTAAGATTGCTGTTACCATTTCTGTTATTACAGAAACTTATTGCTGATGCTGTTTGTCCTAATGTTTCTGCTACTGTTGCTGCTTCTGTTCTACTGTTGAATTTGCCATTTTCCTCATTCTTTCTCCTGGCATTGCTGTTACAGTACTTGCTGTTTTTCAGTGTTCAAGTTAATGATGCTACTGTTTTTGTTCTACTGTTACTACTACTAACGTTTGTGCTACTGCTTAAGGTATTTTATTATTTAAAGTATTTTACTGTTGCTGCCGTTGCAAGATCTTGAAGTTCCCTTAGCTACCAATACTGTTCCCATTTTAATGCTGTTGCGATCTCTCCTGCTGCTGTTGCTGCACATACTGACCATGCTACCGTTGCTGCTCTACTGTTCCAGCGTGAAGATTTGTTTCTCAAACAAACACACGTTAAACAAATAAGAAAACTACTTCATTAGATTAGTGACCGATTGTTTGCTAGACAAAGCAAAGTAATAACTGAAATTACTCTCATGGGAGAGAGAATACAGGTTACGTCTTTAAGAAACAATAGTGCAGGAGGCCTCATTCAGGGGGCTGGGAATATTATACTCTGTGACATTTATATTAATTCTTCATTTCCTGAATAACATTATGTAACATTACGTAATATTATGCAGCTCCTTATTTAGAGCTGTGACAGTTTAGCCACAGCTTTAGACAGAGTCGACGTCCAACACGGAACTTTTAAGAACTCTTCTTTAAGCTGTCTAAGGCAAACGTCAAAGGAAACTTTGAGGGAATAATAGCCATTTTCTATTTGGAGACAAATACTTAGAAAAAACACTTACTATCCAGGAAAAAAAATCTTGTCTCTGTGTATATTTGTAGATGAGGACAGAGGTATTCTATTTGAGTCAGAATGCACTTAGTCTAGTTTATGGAGCCAGCAGATATGTGAGCTTCGTTCTGATGTCCGCACCTCAGTCGTATTATGTAAAGTAAAACACGATAAGTGTCACTTTAGGAACATGCAGGTTGACAAGTTATCACTTTGGAAACCATAGTCTAGCATAACTCTGTTCTGAAAACAGGAAGTGATCAATATTTTTTCCAGGGAGCTGGAAATTGGCTAGTTTAAGTGCTGGTAGTTGAAGGTTGACAGGATTACTTCCTGGAGATGAAGGTTGACGGAATCATTTCTTGGAAGCTGTTGGTTGATAGGATTACGTTTCTGGAACCGATAGTTGACTGTATTATGCTCTGGAAGCTAGTGGTAGCATGTAGTATATTATCCTGCAGTGATTCTCACGTTGGCATTCCAGCGGCAGTCGACTTATTGGATCACGTTTTTGAGTCTGGTACAACAGTGAGTCATATTTCCCAAGACGAGACAGATTCTTGAAGTAGGGAATGAAGGAAGCAGTAATGTGGCAATAGTGAGGTAAGAAGCTGAACAGTGTTGTTACCACGACAAGCTGCTGACGAAACATAATCAGGTAATATACATTACATTCAAGTGCTGAGGAAACAGCCAGGTAGAAGTAACAAGGTGCCGAGGAAACATGACCAGATGATAACGTTAGAAGGCGAGTACCAAGTGATAATTAGAAGATAAAATACGTTCAGGAACTATATTTTTCCTACTCCAACACATTGCTTTCGAAGGTAACTAGGAAACGTATCCAAGATACCTTTTACCCCGGCCAGACTAAACAAAGTTTCAACTAGGCCTGAGATATCGTTCCCAATTCAGCCTCTCTCCAACTCCACCAAATAAGTACCTTCTTCTATGGGACAAAGAAGCATTTCCAGTGATACTTATCCGTCCCACCAAAACATAAACATCCCATTTCACCCACAAAGCAAATACCGCCGGAACTTGGAATCGTTGCAGCGTGATCCACCATCTCGTGATCTTCTTGCTCTCCATAAAGCGTAACTTTTCTAAAAGAACTTCTCGGCCACTTTGCTGCTCTAGACTCTTAACATTTGTTGTAATTTATCATAAATTTATTGCCCTAAGTTCCTCCTTGACAGGTTGTAAATGTTTAGCAGCGGGAACATGGCAGCACTCTATAACGGTCCCTGTCCTCTACCAACTACCTCAAGACCTCTGCTCTCCACAGGATACTGTACCGTCCACTACCACAGGTTACTGTACAGTCACTACCACAGGTTACTGTACCGTCCACTACCACAGGTTACTGTACCGTCCACTACCACAGGTTCACTGTACCGTCCACTACCACAGGTTACTGTACCGTCCACTACCACAGGTTACTGTACCGTCCACTATCACCGGTTACTGTACCATTCCACTATCACAGGTTACTGTACCGTCCACTACCACAGGTTACTGTACCGTCCACTACCACAGGTTACTGTACCGTCCACTACCACAGGTTACTGTACCGTCCACTACCACAGGTTACTGTACCGTCCACTACCACAGGTTACTGTACCGTCCACTACCACAGGTTACTGTACCGTCCACTACCACAGGTTACTGTACCGTCCACTACCACAGGTTACTGTACCGTCCACTACCACAGGTTACTGTACCGTCCACTATCCACAGGTTACTGTACCGTCCACTACCACAGGTTACTGTACCGTCCACTACCACAGGTTACTGTACCGTCCACTACCACAGGTTACTGTACCGTCCACTACCACAGGTTACTGTACCGTCCACTACCACAGGTTACTGTACCGTCCACTACCACAGGTTACTGTACCGTCCACTACCACAGGTTACTGTACCGTCCACTACCACAGGTTACTGTACCGTCCACTACCACAGGTTACTGTACCGTCCACTACCACAGGTTACTGTACCGTCCACTACCACAGGTTACTGTACCGTCCACTACCACAGGTTACTGTACCGTCCACTACCACAGGTTACTGTACCGTCCACTACCACAGGTACACTGTACCGTCCACTACCACAGGTTACTGTACCGTCCACTACCACAGTCACTGTACCGTCCACTTCCACAGGTTACTGTACCGTCCACTACCACAGGTTACTGTACCGTCCACTACCACAGGTTACTGTACCGTCCACTACCACAGTCCACTGTACCGTCCACTACCACAGTCCACTGTACCGTCCACTGCCACAGGTTACTGTACCGTCCACTACCACAGTCCACTGTACCGTCCACTACCACAGGTTACTGTACCGTCCACTACCACAGGTTACTGTACCGTCCACTACCACAGGTTACTGTACCGTCCACTACCACAGGTTACTGTACCGTCCACTACCACAGGTTACTGTACCGTCCACTACCACAGGTTACTGTACCGTCCACTACCACAGTCCACTGTACCGTCCACTACCACAGGTTACTGTACCGTCCACTACCACAGTCCACTGTACCGTCCACTGCCACAGGATTACTGTACCGTCCACTACCACAGGTCACTGTACCGTCCACTGCCACAGGTTACTGTACCGTCCACTACCACAGGTTACTGTACCGTCCACTACCACAGGTTACTGTACCGTCCACTAGCCACAGGTTACTGTACCGTCCACTACCACAGGTTACTGTACCGTCCACTACCACAGGTTACTGTACCGTCCACTACCACAGGTTACTGTACCGTCCACTACCACAGGTTACTGTACCGTCCACTACCACAGGTTACTGTACCGTCCACTACCACAGGTTACTGTACCGTCCACTACCACAGGTTACTGTACCGTCCACTACCACAGGTTACTGTACCGTCCACTACCACAGGTTACTGTACCGTCCACTACCACAGGTTACTGTACCGTCCACTACCACAGGTTACTGTACCGTCCACTACCACAGGTTACTGTACCGTCCACTACCACAGGTTACTGTACCGTCCACTACCACAGGTTACTGTACCGTCCACTACCACAGGTTACTGTACCGTCCACTACCACAGTCCACTGTACCGTCCACTACCACAGTCCACTGTACCGTCCACTACCACAGGTTACTGTACCGTCCACTACCACAGGTTACTGTACCGTCCACTACCACAGGTTACTGTACCGTCCACTACCACAGGTTACTGTACCGTCCACTACCACAGGTTACTGTACCGTCCACTACCACAGGTTACTGTACCGTCACTACCACAGGTTACTGTACCGTCACTACCACAGGTTACTGTACCGTCCACTGCCACAGGTTACTGTACCGTCCACTACCACAGGTTACTGTACCGTCCACTACCACAGGTTACTGTACCGTCCACTACCACAGGTTACTGTACCGTCACTACCACAGGTTACTGTACAGTCCACTACCACAGGTTACTGTACCGTCCACTACCACAGGTTACTGTACCGTCCACTACCACAGGTTACTGTACCGTCCACTACCACAGGTTACTGTACCGTCCACTACCACAGGTTACTGTACCGTCCACTACCACAGGTTACTGTACCGTCCACTACCACAGGTTACTGTACCGTCCACTACCACAGGTTACTGTACCGTCCACTACCACAGGTTACTGTACCGTCCACTACCACAGGTTACTGTACCGTCACTACCACAGGTTACTGTACCGTCCACTACCACAGGTTACTGTACCGTCCACTACCACAGGTTACTGTACCGTCCACTACCACAGGTTACTGTACCGTCCACTACCACAGGTTACTGTACCGTCCACTACCACAGGTTACTGTACCGTCCACTACCACAGGTTACTGTACCGTCCACTACCACAGGTTACTGTACCGTCCACTACTACAGGTTACTGTACCGTCCACTACCACAGGTTACTGTACCGTCCACTACCACAGGTTACTGTACCGTCCACTACCACAGGTTACTGTACCGTCCACTACCACAGGTTACTGTACCGTCCACTTACCACAGGTTACTGTACCGTCCACTACCACAGTCACTGTACCGTCCACTGCCACAGGTTACTGTACCGTCCACTACCACAGTCCACTGTACCGTCCACTGCCACAGGTTACTGTACCGTCCACTACCACAGGTTACTGTACCGTCCACTACCACAGGTTACTGTACCGTCCACTACCACAGGTTACTGTACCGTCCACTACCACAGGTTACTGTACCGTCCACTACCACAGGTTACTGTACCGTCCACTACCACAGGTTACTGTACCGTCCACTACCACAGGTTACTGTACCGTCCACTACCACAGGTTACTGTACCGTCCACTACCACAGGTTACTGTACCGTCCACTACCACAGGTTACTGTACCGTCCACTACCACAGGTCACTGTACCGTCCACTGCCACAGGTTACTGTACCGTCCACTACCACAGTCCACTGTACCGTCCACTGCCACAGGTTACTGTACCGTCCACTACCACAGGTTACTGTACCGTCCACTACCACAGGTTACTGTACCGTCCACTACCACAGGTTACTGTACCGTCCACTACCACAGGTCACTGTACCGTCCACTACCACAGGTTACTGTACCGTCCACTACCACAGGTTACTGTACCGTCCACTACCACAGGTTACTGTACCGTCCACTACCACAGGTACTGTACCGTCCACTACCACAGGTTACTGTACCGTCCACTACCACAGGTTACTGTACCGTCCACTACCACAGGTTACTGTACCGTCCACTACCACAGGTTACTGTACCGTCCACTACCACAGGTTACTGTACCGTCCACTACCACAGGTTACTGTACCGTCCACTACCACAGGTTACTGTACCGTCCACTACCACAGGTTACTGTACCGTCCACTACCACAGGTTACTGTACCGTCCACTACCACAGGTTACTGTACCGTCCACTACCACAGGTTACTGTACCGTCCACTACCACAGGTTACTGTACCGTCCACTACCACAGGTTACTGTACCGTCCACTACCACAGGTACTGTACCGTCCACTACCACAGGTTACTGTACCGTCACTACCACAGGTTACTGTACCGTCCACTACCACAGGTTACTGTACCGTCCACTACCACAGGTTACTGTACCGTCCACTACCACAGGTTACTGTACCGTCCACTACCACAGGTTACTGTACCGTCCACTACCACAGGTTACTGTACCGTCCACTACCACAGGTCACTGTACCGTCCACTACCACAGGTTACTGTACCGTCCACTACCACAGGTTACTGTACCGTCCACTACCACAGGTTACTGTACCGTCCACTACCACAGGTTACTGTACCGTCCACTACCACAGGTTACTGTACCGTCCACTACCACAGGTTACTGTACCGTCCACTACCACAGGTTACTGTACCGTCCACTACCACAGGTTACTGTACAGTCCACTACCACAGGTTACTGTACCGTCCACTACCACAGGTTACTGTACCATCCACTACCACAAGTTACTGTACCGTCCACTACCACAGGTTACTGTACCGTCCACTACCACAGGTTACTGTACCGTTCACTACCACAGGTTACTGTACAGTCCACTACTACAGGTTACTGTACCGTCCACTACCACAGGTTACTGTACCGTCCACTACCACAGGTTACTGTACCGTCCACTACCACAGGTTACTCTACCGTCCACTACCACAGGTTACTGTACCGTCCACTACCACAGGTTACTGTACCGTCCACTACCACAGGTTACTGTACAGTCCACTACTACAGGTTACTGTACCGTCCACTACCACAGGTTACTGTACCGTCCACTACCACAGGTTACTGTACCTTCCACTACCACAGGTTACTGTACCGTCCGCTACCACAGGTTACTGTACCGTCCACTACCACAGGTTACTGTACCGTCCACTACCACAGTCCACTGTACCGTCCACTACCACAGGTTACTGTACCGTCCACTACCACAGTCCACTGTACCGTCCACTGCCACAGGCTACTGTACCGTCACTACCACAGGTTACTGTACCGTCCACTACCACAGGTTACTGTACCGTCCACTACCACAGGTTACTCTACCGTCCACTACCACAGGTTACTGTACCATCCACTACCACAGGTTACTGTACCGTCCACTACCACAGGTTACTGTACCGTCCACTACCACAGGTTACTGTACCGTCACTACCACAGGTAACTGTACAGTCCACTACTACAGGTTACTGTACCGTCCACTACCACAGGTTACTGTACCGTCCACTACCACAGGTTACTGTACCGTCCACTACCACAGGTTACTGTACCGTCCACTACCACAGATTACTGTACCGTCCACTACCACAGGTTACTGTACCGTCCACTACCACAGTCCACTGTACCGTCCACTACCACAGGTTACTGTACCGTCCACTACCACAGTCCACTGTACCGTCCACTGCCACAGGTTACTGTACCGTCACTACCACAGGTTACTGTACCGTCCACTACCACAGGTTACTGTACCGTCCACTACCACAGGTCACTGTACCGTCCACTACCACAGTCCACTGTACCGTCCACTACCACAGGTTACTGTACCGTCCACTACCACAGGTTACTGTACCGTCCACTACCACAGTCCACTGTACCGTCCACTGCCACAGGTTACTGTACCGTCCACTACCACAGTCCACTGTACCGTCCACTGCCACAGGTTACTGTACCGTCCACTACCACTGTACCGTCCACTGCCACAGGTTACTGTACCGTCCACTACCACAGTCCACTGTACCGTCCACTACCACAGGTTACTGTACAGTCCACTACCAAAGGTTATTCTACCGTCCACTGCCACAGGTTACTGTACCGTCCACTACCACAGGTTACTGTACCGTCCACTACCACAGGATACTGTACCGTCCACTACCACAGGTTACTGTACCGTCACTACCACAGGGTACTGTACCGTCCACTACCACAGGTTACTCTACCGTCCACTACCACAGGTTACTGTACCGTCACTACCACAGGTTACTGTACCGTCCACTACCACAGGTTACTGTACCGTCCACTACCACAGGTTACTGTACCGTCCACTACCACAGTCCACTGTACCGTCCACTACCACAGTCCACTGTACCGTCCACTACCACAGGTTACTGTACCGTCCACTACCACAGGTTACTGTACACTACCACAGGTTACTGTACCGTCCACTACCACAGGTTAGTGTACCGTCCACTACCACAGGTTACTGTACCGTCCACTACCACAGGTTACTGTACCGTCACTACCACAGGTTACTGTACAGTCCACTACCACAGGTTACTGTACCGTCCACTGCCACAGGTTACTGTACCATCCACTACCACAGGTTACTTTACCGTC